>NW_010359909.1:59821-60697 GCF_000414095.1 Morus notabilis
TTGAAAATAGCTTCAATTTGGTATATTATTGGCCCAGTAACGATATCTAGGTAAATAGTTATGGCCGTTTTCAGTCACAGTTCTCTAATTTTTTTCCTTCGAAACTGATGAAAACCAGTGAATTTTGGCCTGAAAAATGGGTTGGCGGGCTATACCCCGCCATGATTGTAGGGCTTGAAAATAACTTTGATTTGGTATATTATAGGCCTAGTAACGATATCTAGATATAAAAAGTTCTGGCCGTTGTCAGTCACAATTCTCCAATTTTTTTCCTTTGAAACTGATGAAAAGAAGTGAATTTTGGCCCAAAAAATAGGGTTGGTGGGCCTTGCCCTACCATTATTGTAGAGCTTGAAAATAACTTCAATTTGGTATATAATAGGCCCACTAACGATATCTAGATAAAAAGTTGTGGCCATTTTCAGTCACAGTTCTCTAATTTTTTTCCTCCAAACTGATGAAAACATGTGAATTTTGGCCCGAAAAATTGGGTTGACGGGTTATGGCTAGGCATGATTGTAGAGCTCGAAAATAGCTTCGATTTGGTATAATATAGGCCCAGTATCGATATCTAGATCAAAAGTTATGGCCGTTTTCACTCACAGTTCTCCAATTTTTTTCCTCCGAAACTGATGAAAACAAGTGAATTGTGGCCCGAAAAATTGGGTTGGCGGGCTATGCCTTGCCAGGATTGTAGAGGTCAAAAATAGCTTCAATTTGGTATATTGTAGGCACAGTAACGATATCTATATAAATAGTTATGGCCCTTTTCAGTCACAGTTCTCTGATTTTTTTCCTCTGAAACTGATGAAAATAAGTGAATTTTGGCCCAAAAAATAGGGTTGGCGGGCTATGCCCTGCCATGATTGTAGAACT
>NW_010359909.1:60797-71865 GCF_000414095.1 Morus notabilis
AGTTCTCCAATTTTTTTCCTCCGAAACTGATGAAAACCATTGAATTTTGGCCTGAAAAATGGGTTGGCGGGCTATACCCCGCCATGATAGTAGAGCTTGAAAATAACTTTGATTTGGTATATTATAGGTCTAGTAACGATATCTAGATATAAAAAGTTATGGCCATTTTCAGTCACAGTTCTCCGATTTGTTTCCTCCAAAGCTGATGAAAAGAAGTGAATTTTTGCCCAAAAAATTGGGTTGGTAGGCTAAAACCTTTCATGCTTGTAGAGCAAGAAAATACCTTCAATTTGGTATATTATAGGCCCAGTAAAGATATCTAGATAAAAAGTTGTGGTCGTTTTCACTCACAGTTCTCTAATTTTTTCCTCTGAAACTGGTGAAAACAAGTGAATTTTGGCCCGAAAAACTTGGTTGGTAGGCTATGCCTTGGCATGTTTGTAGAGCTCAAAAATAGCTTCAAATTGGTATATTGTAGGCCCAGTAACGATATCTAGATAAATAGTTATGGCCGTTTTCAGTCACTGTTCTCTGATTTTTTTCCTTTGAAACTGATGAAAATATGTGAATTTTGGGCCAAAAAATAGGGTTGGCGGGCTATGCCCTGCCATGATTGTAGAACTTGAAAATAGCTTCAATTTGGTATATTATAGGTCTAGTAACGATATCTAGATATAAAAAGTTATGGCCGTTTTCCGCCATTGTTCTCCGATTTATTTCCTCCGAAACTGATGAAAAGTATATTATTGGCCCAGTAACGATATCTAGATAAAATTGGGTTGGCGGGCTATGCCTTGCCAGGATTGTAGAGGTCAAAAATAGCTTCAATTTGGTATATTATAGGTCTAGTAACGATATCTAGATATAAAAAGTTATGGCCGTTTTCCGCCATTGTTCTCCGATTTATTTCCTCCGAAACTGATGAAAAGTATATTATTGGCCCAGTAACGATATCTAGATAAAATTGGGTTGGCGGGCTATGCCTTGCCAGGATTGTAGAGGTCAAAAATAGCTTCAATTTGGTATATTATAGGTCTAGTAACGATATCTAGATATAAAAAGTTATGGCCGTTTTCCGCCATTGTTCTCCGATTTATTTCCTCCGAAACTGATGAAAAGTATATTATTGGCCCAGTAACGATATCTAGATAAAATTGGGTTGGCGGGCTATGCCTTGCCAGGATTGTAGAGGTCAAAAATAGCTTCAATTTGGTATATTATAGGTCTAGTAACGATATCTAGATATAAAAAGTTATGGCCGTTTTCCGCCATTGTTCTCCGATTTATTTCCTCCGAAACTGATGAAAAGTATATTATTGGCCCAGTAACGATATCTAGATAAAATTGGGTTGGCGGGCTATGCCTTGCCAGGATTGTAGAGGTCAAAAATAGCTTCAATTTGGTATATTATAGGTCTAGTAACGATATCTAGATATAAAAAGTTATGGCCGTTTTCCGCCATTGTTCTCCGATTTATTTCCTCCGAAACTGATGAAAAGTATATTATTGGCCCAGTAACGATATCTAGATAAAATTGGGTTGGCGGGCTATGCCTTGCCAGGATTGTAGAGGTCAAAAATAGCTTCAATTTGGTATATTATAGGTCTAGTAACGATATCTAGATATAAAAAGTTATGGCCGTTTTCCGCCATTGTTCTCCGATTTATTTCCTCCGAAACTGATGAAAAGTATATTATTGGCCCAGTAACGATATCTAGATAAAATTGGGTTGGCGGGCTATGCCTTGCCAGGATTGTAGAGGTCAAAAATAGCTTCAATTTGGTATATTATAGGTCTAGTAACGATATCTAGATATAAAAAGTTATGGCCGTTTTCCGCCATTGTTCTCCGATTTATTTCCTCCGAAACTGATGAAAAGTATATTATTGGCCCAGTAACGATATCTAGATAAAATTGGGTTGGCGGGCTATGCCTTGCCAGGATTGTAGAGGTCAAAAATAGCTTCAATTTGGTATATTATAGGTCTAGTAACGATATCTAGATATAAAAAGTTATGGCCGTTTTCCGCCATTGTTCTCCGATTTATTTCCTCCGAAACTGATGAAAAGTATATTATTGGCCCAGTAACGATATCTAGATAAAATTGGGTTGGCGGGCTATGCCTTGCCAGGATTGTAGAGGTCAAAAATAGCTTCAATTTGGTATATTATAGGTCTAGTAACGATATCTAGATATAAAAAGTTATGGCCGTTTTCCGCCATTGTTCTCCGATTTATTTCCTCCGAAACTGATGAAAAGTATATTATTGGCCCAGTAACGATATCTAGATAAAATTGGGTTGGCGGGCTATGCCTTGCCAGGATTGTAGAGGTCAAAAATAGCTTCAATTTGGTATATTATAGGTCTAGTAACGATATCTAGATATAAAAAGTTATGGCCGTTTTCCGCCATTGTTCTCCGATTTATTTCCTCCGAAACTGATGAAAAGTATATTATTGGCCCAGTAACGATATCTAGATAAAATTGGGTTGGCGGGCTATGCCTTGCCAGGATTGTAGAGGTCAAAAATAGCTTCAATTTGGTATATTATAGGTCTAGTAACGATATCTAGATATAAAAAGTTATGGCCGTTTTCCGCCATTGTTCTCCGATTTATTTCCTCCGAAACTGATGAAAAGTATATTATTGGCCCAGTAACGATATCTAGATAAAATTGGGTTGGCGGGCTATGCCTTGCCAGGATTGTAGAGGTCAAAAATAGCTTCAATTTGGTATATTATAGGTCTAGTAACGATATCTAGATATAAAAAGTTATGGCCGTTTTCCGCCATTGTTCTCCGATTTATTTCCTCCGAAACTGATGAAAAGTATATTATTGGCCCAGTAACGATATCTAGATAAAATTGGGTTGGCGGGCTATGCCTTGCCAGGATTGTAGAGGTCAAAAATAGCTTCAATTTGGTATATTATAGGTCTAGTAACGATATCTAGATATAAAAAGTTATGGCCGTTTTCCGCCATTGTTCTCCGATTTATTTCCTCCGAAACTGATGAAAAGTATATTATTGGCCCAGTAACGATATCTAGATAAAATTGGGTTGGCGGGCTATGCCTTGCCAGGATTGTAGAGGTCAAAAATAGCTTCAATTTGGTATATTATAGGTCTAGTAACGATATCTAGATATAAAAAGTTATGGCCGTTTTCCGCCATTGTTCTCCGATTTATTTCCTCCGAAACTGATGAAAAGTATATTATTGGCCCAGTAACGATATCTAGATAAAATTGGGTTGGCGGGCTATGCCTTGCCAGGATTGTAGAGGTCAAAAATAGCTTCAATTTGGTATATTATAGGTCTAGTAACGATATCTAGATATAAAAAGTTATGGCCGTTTTCCGCCATTGTTCTCCGATTTATTTCCTCCGAAACTGATGAAAAGTATATTATTGGCCCAGTAACGATATCTAGATAAAATTGGGTTGGCGGGCTATGCCTTGCCAGGATTGTAGAGGTCAAAAATAGCTTCAATTTGGTATATTATAGGTCTAGTAACGATATCTAGATATAAAAAGTTATGGCCGTTTTCCGCCATTGTTCTCCGATTTATTTCCTCCGAAACTGATGAAAAGTATATTATTGGCCCAGTAACGATATCTAGATAAAATTGGGTTGGCGGGCTATGCCTTGCCAGGATTGTAGAGGTCAAAAATAGCTTCAATTTGGTATATTATAGGTCTAGTAACGATATCTAGATATAAAAAGTTATGGCCGTTTTCCGCCATTGTTCTCCGATTTATTTCCTCCGAAACTGATGAAAAGTATATTATTGGCCCAGTAACGATATCTAGATAAAATTGGGTTGGCGGGCTATGCCTTGCCAGGATTGTAGAGGTCAAAAATAGCTTCAATTTGGTATATTATAGGTCTAGTAACGATATCTAGATATAAAAAGTTATGGCCGTTTTCCGCCATTGTTCTCCGATTTATTTCCTCCGAAACTGATGAAAAGTATATTATTGGCCCAGTAACGATATCTAGATAAAATTGGGTTGGCGGGCTATGCCTTGCCAGGATTGTAGAGGTCAAAAATAGCTTCAATTTGGTATATTATAGGTCTAGTAACGATATCTAGATATAAAAAGTTATGGCCGTTTTCAGCCATTGTTCTCCGATTTATTTCCTCCGAAACTGATGAAAATAAGTAAATTTTGGCCAAAAAAATAGGGTTCGCCGGCGATGCCCTACCACGATTGTAGAACTACAAAATAACTTCGATTTGGTATATTTTAGGCCCAGTAACGATATCTAGATAAAAAATTATGGCCGTTTTCAGTCACAGTTCTCCAAATTTTTTCCTCCGAAACAGATGAAAACAAGTGAATTTTGGCCCGAAAAGCTGGGTTGGCGGGCTATGCCTTGACTTGATTGTAGAGCTCAAAACTAGCTTCAAATTGGAATATTGTAGGCCCAGTATCGATATCTAGATAAATATTTATGGCCGTTTTCAGTCAGAGTTCTCTGATTTTTTTCCTTTGAGACTGATGAAAACAAGTGAATTTTGGCCGAAAAAATAGGGTTGGCGGGCTTTGCCAACCCATGATTGTAGAGTTTGAAAATAGCAACGATTTGGTATATTGGAGGCCCAGAAATGATATTTAGATAAATAGTTATGGACGTTTTCAGTCACAGTTCTCCGATTTTTTTCATCTGAAACTGATGAAAACAAGTGAATTTTGGCCCAAAAAATAGGGTTGGTGGGCTTTGCCCTGCCTTGATTGTAGAGCTTGAAAATAAGTTCGATTTGGTATATTATAGGCCCAGTAACGATATCAAGATAAAAAGTTATGGGCGTTTTCACTCACAGTTCCCCAATTTTTTTCCTCCGAAACTGATGAAAACAAGTGAATTTTGACCCGAAATATTGGGTTGGCGGGCTATGCCTAGCCATGATTATAGAGCTCAAAAATAGCTTCAATTTGGTATATTCTAGGCCCAGGAACGATATCCAGATAAATAGTTATGGCATTTTTCAGTCACAATTCTCTGATTTTTTTACTCTGAAACTGATGAAAACAAGTGAATTTTGGTCCAAAAAGTAGGGTTGTTGGGCTATGCCCTGCCATTATTGTAGAGCTTGAAAATAACTTCCATTTGGTATATTATAGGCCCAGTAACGATATCTAGATAAAAAGTTATGGCCGTTTTCAGCCACAGTGCTCCGATTTTTTTCCTCCGAAACTGACGAAAACAAGGGAATTTTGCCCCAAAAAATTAGGTTGGCATCGTAAACCTTCCATGATTGTAGGGCTTGAAAATAGCTTCGATTTGGTATATTATAGGCCCAGTAACGATATCAAGATAAAAAGTTATGGGCGTTTTCACTCACAGTTCCCCAATTTTTTTCCTCCGAAACTGATGAAAACAAGTGAATTTTGACCCGAAATATTGGGTTGGCGGGCTATGCCTAGCCATGATTATAGAGCTCAAAAATAGCTTCAATTTGGTATATTCTAGGCCCAGGAACGATATCCAGATAAATAGTTATGGCATTTTTCAGTCACAATTCTCTGATTTTTTTACTCTGAAACTGATGAAAACAAGTGAATTTTGGTCCAAAAAGTAGGGTTGTTGGGCTATGCCCTGCCATTATTGTAGAGCTTGAAAATAACTTCCATTTGGTATATTATAGGCCCAGTAACGATATCTAGATAAAAAGTTATGGCCGTTTTCAGCCACAGTGCTCCGATTTTTTTCCTCCGAAACTGACGAAAACAAGGGAATTTTGCCCCAAAAAATTAGGTTGGCATCGTAAACCTTCCATGATTGTAGGGCTTGAAAATAGCTTCGATTTGGTATATTATAGGCCCAGTAATGATATCTAGATAAAAAGTTATGGCCGTTTTCAGTCACAGTGCTCCGATTTTTTTCCACCGAAACTTATGAAAACAAGTGAATGATGGCCCAAAAAATTGGGTTGGCAGGCTAAACCCTTTCATGATTGTAGAGCTAGAAAATAGCTTCGATTTGGTATATTATAGGCCCAGTAAAGATATCTAGATAAAAAGTTATGGCCGTTTTCAGTCATAGTTCTCCAATTTTTTTCCTCCGAAACTGATGAAAAGAAGTGAATTTTGGCCCGAAAAACTTGGTTGGCGGGCTCTGCCCTGCCATGATTGTACAACTCAAAAATAGCTTCAATTTGGTATATTATAGGCCCAGTAACGATATCTAAATAAATAGTTATAGCCGTTTTCACTCACAGTTCTCCAATTTTTTTCCTCCGAAACTGATGAAACCAGTGAATTTTGGCCTGAAAAATGGGTTGGCGGGCTATACCTTGACATGATTGTAGAGCTTAAAAATAGCTTCAAATTGGTATATTGTAGGCCCAGTAACGATATCTAGATAAATAGTTATGACCGTTTTCAGTCATAGTTCTCTGATTTTTTTCCTCTGAAACTGATGAAAACAAGTGAATTTTGGCCCAAAAAATAGGGTTGGCGGGCTTTGCCAAACCATGATTGTAGAGTTTGAAAATAGCAACGATTTCGTATATTATAGGCCCAGGAACGATATCTAGATAAATAGTTATGGACGTTTTCAGTCACAGTTCTCCGATTTTTTTCCTTTGAAACTGATGAAAATAAGTGAATTTTGGCCCAAAAAATATGGTTGGCGGGTTTGCCCTGCCATGACTGTAGAGCTTGAAAATAAGTTCGATTTGGTATATTATAGGCCCAGTAACGATATCAAGATAAAAAGTTATGGCCGTTTTCACTCACGGTTCCCCAATTTGTTTCCTCTGAAACTGATGAAAACAAGTGAATTTTGACCTGAAATATTGGGTTGGCGTGCTATGCCTGGCCATGATTGTAGAGCTCAAAAATAGCTTCAATTTGGTATATTCTAGGCCCAGGAACGATATCCAGATAAATAGTTATGGCCTTTTTCAGTCACAGTTCTCCGATTTTTTTACTCTGAAACTGATGAAAACAAGTGAATTTTGGCCCAAAAAGTAGGGTTGTTCGGCTTCGCCCTGCCATTATTGTAGAGCTTGAAAATAACTTCCATTTGGTATATTATAGGCCCAGTAACGATATCTAGATAAAAAGTTATGGCCGTTTTCAGTCACAGTGCTTCGATTTTTTTCCTCCGAAACTGATGAAAATAAGTGAATTTTGGCCCAAAAAATTGGGTTGGCAAGCTAAACCCTTCCTTGATTGTAGAGCTGGAAAATTGCTTCGATTTGGTTTATTATAGGCCCAGTAATGATATCTAGATAAAAAGTTATGGCCGTTTTCAGTTCAGTGCTCCGATTTTTTTCCTCCGAAACTGATGAAAACAGGGGAATTTTGGCACAAAAAATTGGGTTGGCAGGCTAAACCCTTTCATGATTGTAGAGCTAGAAAATAGCTTCGATTTGGTATATTATAGGCCCAGTAACGATATCTAGATAAAAAGTTATGGCCATTTATAGTCATAGTTCTCCAATTTTTTTCCTTCGAAACTGATGAAAACAAGTGAATTTTGGCCCGAAAAACTTGGTTGGTGGACTATGCCTTGCCATGATTGTAGAGCTCAAAAATAGCTTCAATTTGGTATATTATAGGCCCAGTAACGATATCTAGATAAATAGTTATGGCCGTTTTCACTCACAGTTCTCCAATTTTTTTCCTCTGACACTGGTGAAAACCAGTGAATTTTGGCCTGAAAAATGGGTTGTTGGGCTATACCCCACCATGATTGTAGAGATTGAAAATAGCTGTAATTTGGTATATTGTAGGCCCAGTAACGATATCTAGATAAAAACTTATGGCCGTTTTCAGTCACAGTTCTCCGATTTTCTTCCACCGAAACTTAAGAAAACAAGTGAATTTTGGCCCAAATAATTGGGTTGGTAGGCTAAGCCCTGCCATGATTGTAGAGCCAGAAAATAGCTTCGATTTGGTATATTATAGGCCCACTAACGATATCTAGATAAAAAGTTATGGCCGTTTTCACTCACAGTTTCCCAATTTTTTCCCTCCGAAACTGATTGAAACAAGTGAATTTTGGCCCGAAATATTGTGTTGGCGGGCTATGCCTTGCCATGATTGTAGGGCTAAAAAATAGCTTCAATTTGGAATATTCTAGGGCCAGTAATGATATCCAGATAAATAGTTATGGCCGTTTTCAGTTGCAGTTCTCCGATTTTTTTACTCTGAAACTGATGAAAATAAGTGAATTTTGGCCCAAAAAATAGGGTTGGTGGGCTTTGCCCTGCCATTATTGTAGAGCTTGAAAATAGCTTCAATTTGGTATATTATAGGCCCTGTAACGATATCTAGATAAAACGTTATGGTCGTTTTCAGTCACAGTTCTCCGATTTTTTTCCTCTGAAACTGATGAAAGCATGTGAATTTTGGCCCGACAAATTGGGTTGGCGGGCTATGCCTTGCCATGATTGTAGAGCTCAGAAATAGCCTCAATTTTGTATATTATAGGCCCAGTAACGATATCTAGATAAATAGTTATGGCCGTTTTCACTCACAGTTCTCCAATTTTTGTCCTCCGAAACTAATGAAAACCAGTGAATTTTGGCCTGAAAAATGGGTTGGCGGGCTATACCCCTCCATTATTGTAGAGCTTGAAAATAGCTTTGATTTGGTATATTATAGGCCCAGTAACGATATCTAGATAAAAAGTTATGGCCATTTTCAGTCACAGTTCTCCGATTTATTTCCTCCGAAACTGATGAAAACAAATGAATTTTGGCCCAAAAAATTGGGTTGGCAGGCTAAGCCCTATCTTGATTGTAGAGCTAGAAAATAGCTTCGATTTGGTATATTATAGGCCAAGTAACGATATCTAGATAAAAAGTTATGGCCGTGTTCAGTCACAGTTCTCCAATTTTTTGTCTCTAACACTGATGAAAACAAGTGAATTTTGGCCCAAAAAATTGGGTTGATAGGCTGTGCCATGCCATGATTGTAGAGGAAGAAAATAGCTTCATTTTGGTATATTATAGGCGCAGTAACGATATCTAGATAAAAAGTTATGGCCATTTTCAGTCACAGTTCTCCGATTTTCTTCCTCCGAAATTGATGAAAACAAGTGAATTTTGACCCAAAAAATTGGGTTGGCAGGGTAAGCCCTCCCATAATTGTAGAGCTAGAAAATAGCTTCAATTTGGTATATTATAGGCCCACTAACGCTATCTAGAAAAAAAGTTATGGCCGTTTTCACTCACAGTTCCCCAATTTTTTACCTCCGAAATTGATGAAAACAAGTGAATTTTGGGCCGAAATATTGGGTTGGTGGGCTATGCCTTGCCATGATTGTAGAGCTCAAAAATAGCTTCAATTTGGTATATTCTAGGCCCAGTAACGATATCTAGATAAATAGTTATGGCCGTTTTCAGTCACAGTTCTCTGATTTGTTTACTCTGAAACTGATGAAAACAAGTGAATTGTGGCCCAAAAAATAGGGTTGGTGGGCTTTGCCCTGCCATTACTGTAGAGCTTGAAAATAGCTTCAATTTGGTATATTATTGGCCCAGTAACGATATCTAGATAAAAAGTTATGGTCGTTTTTAGTCACAGTTTTCTGATTTTTTTCCTCCGAAACTGATGAAAACAAACGCATACCATAGCCGAAAATCTTTAAAATATGAAGATGTGGCCCCCATTTCACCAACTCTCCAAGCAAATAACATATTTTAACACTAATGTTGGTAAAGTGATAAAACGAGGAAAAAAAAAAAGAAAGAACATTTTTTTGAGATTAAAAAAACTTATTTTCCAAAGAATATAATAAAACTAGAAAAAGAAAAATTATGGTGTCAATATTTTTCACCCATTTTTACGGTTTAAAAAATACTAATAATTCACAAAATTTATATTGCCTCACGTCGCTAACTTTTGTCTCTTTCTACTAAACACAAAAAAGAAATTTTGTATTATTTTTATTTTATTTTAGTTTTTTTTCTTGGATTTTCCTATTTCCCACCTCTTACTCCCTCTTTAGTCTTTATTAAATGTAACGCAAGCAAATAATCAATAAGAAAGTCAGACTAAAGGTTGAAATTAGGAAAATAGGATCTCTCTGCTACTACACTGAAGAGGAGTGGCCCCACCACCAATCCCCGCCAACCCCCGCCAACTCCCGTTTCTTCCCACCAACTTCAGCCACCAACCTTCCTCATTGCTTCTCTCGTAAAATATTTTAAATCTTTCTACCATTTAAAAAAACAAAAAACAAAAAATTCAAGCCTCGCTGAAAATTACAATTAACAATTATCTTCGCATAAAATTATATTTCTTCTAAAACCAAATTGGTGTTTAGTAAGCAGAAGTTATTGAGATCTCGTTCATTTTAATAATTTGAGTTTTCAATTTTAATTTTACTACAGTTAAAGGCCTTTATAAAGAGTCACATTTAACTTTTTTTGTTACAGTTAAAAGCTCTCATATAAAATCACATTACAGCTTAAATTGAAAATTCGAATCCGTAAACTGAACAAGACTTGAGTTTTCCTAAAAAAATTCAAAACTCCTTGAATTTTAGCTAAATCTCACGTTTATTCTTATTTTTTATAATTTAAAACCTATTTGTTATGTTTTTAAACTATCAAAATTATCCACCAAGTTTTCTACAAGAAGTAAAACATCAACTGTTATCGGGTTAAATTTTTAAAATGACATAAATCCCTCAACGTTCAATATTTAGACATTATTTATTGCCAATATATGCATATGTGTGTATATATACATACACATTATATATAGAGAAACAGAAGAGAGAGTGAAGATAATGGGCATGCCAGAGTTTCGGGGCCGCCTTCGGGCGTGTCACTGGGCTCTTAGCCTTGAAATTTGGTCTCTAAACATGTTGGGCCTGTTTGATTCTGTTTTCGTTTCCATTTTTTACGTTTTCCAAGAACCAAAAACTGAAAATGCTCCGAGGAAGCCGCTTGGCAGCATTTCTTGAAAAAAGAAAATGAAAACGTTTTTTCCTTTATTCTTAAAAACTCAACAAAACTGAAAACGATTGAAAATCGTTTTCAGTTTTCCATTTTCATTTTCTTAAAAACTCAATCAAAAAATCAACCACCCACAGTCTTCTCCGAC
>NW_010359909.1:72427-72808 GCF_000414095.1 Morus notabilis
AAAAACGTTTTGGAACCAATTCCAAACGCACCCGTTGATTAGTGGGTTTTCTGGTCATGGCAACAATTTGCACCGTAAGGCTTCTTTTGGGGCAGATTGAAGAAGGGACAGAGGTTGGTGGTTATTCGTTTGGAGCGTTGTTATTGGCGTTTCTCATTTTTCTCTATTTCTCTCAAAAGGATACACACTTTCTCTGTACTTTCCTCTAAGCATACATAAAGAGGACGTTTGGCTAATGGATTCAGAATCATAATTTAGAATTATTCTCAATTTACGTATGTTTTTTGTGAGAAAAAATATTGTAGCGAGTCATGAATCATGATTCGAACCAAGACACGAATCCTTGAACCAAACGCACTCAAAGTTTTACACAAAACACTT
>NW_010359910.1:0-18086 GCF_000414095.1 Morus notabilis
TTTTCATACAAAAAATAAAAACGTTTTGAAACCAATTCCAAACGCACCCGATGAGTTCTCTAATACTGCGATTGTCTTTCTTCGTTGCGGATCTACCTAAGCTCCATCGTCTCTCTCAAAGCCGAACTTTTTGCCCGCAAACAAAGGTCCACGGAGAGAGGTGTTCCACAATGCCCGCGAAGGGACATCCACGGCTCATGCGTACTCTATTAATATGCCAATTTGGCTAAAATTTTTTTAAAAAAAATAATGGTCATCTATTACACAAAACTTTTTGCTTAGACAAAACTTACTTAGAACTGCCATTTGGCTAAAATAAAAAATAATAATGGTCATCTATTAATATGGCTGGTCAAAATAGGTCACCCATCCTAATTTTCTAAGTAAAAATTATACAATAATTATTTTAAAATATTTATGTCTATACTACAAAATTATATGATAATTATTTTAATGATATTAATTTTTTTTATTTGTAAAATATTTTAAGCTTTTTGCTATATCTTAACATGATTGGTTAAATTTTGTTATATGTCTAGAGAGCATGGATCACACACACACACACATATATATATATATATATATATATATATATGGGTGTGGTTTTAATGATTATTTTAACATTTATACATCAATGAGTATTATTGATTTAACTACAATATATTATTCCAATGGTTGTAATAAATTGAATAGTTGATTAAAAAAATTAATGACAATTAATTAAATTAGATTCTTATCGTGCCACATCATCAATGTTTTATATTTGAATGTGACCAACAAGTTATCCTTCAATTCCTAGAAACTACAAACTAATGAACTAAATTCAAAAATGGATTAATTTAATAAATGTTTTTGAATTATGAATCCTAATGTACATGTGTATGTATTTAATATGGCTTTAAATTTTGAGAAAGATTAATTTCACCTCTTAAAATAGACAAAATCGGTCAAAACACTTTTCCATTTATAATCCTAACAAAATAATGGCGTGACATTACTTATAATTTTATAAATACTTATCAAACTATTGATTTTAAGTGAATTTATTTCTTATACTATTGATTTTGGAATTACATGATATGTACAAAGTTAATTATCCGAAACTATTGTTACTCATTGTAAACGTGAATGTTACATTTAAATGAATATTATATATCATTCCAAACTATTGTTACTCGTTTCAAGCTTTAATGTTATGTTTGAATAAATAACATGTTTTTTTTTTTTTTTTTTTTTTTTATATATTACGTGAAAGTACGGTCTTCTCTTACGAACCGCAGTAAAAGCCTAATATAGTACAGTTTACCAAGCTGTAGAGGTAGGTCAATCCCTCAACAATTAACCAAGTTTCATTAACTTTCAACATTCACAGCCAAGCAACCATATCTCCCCCACGTTTAGATTTCCAAATAAATGAAGCGACCATATAGAATCAAATCACTAAATTCTGTAACACCAAGCATGATAGGTCTAAAGTACAATTTCAGCGGCAGATGTGGTGGCATATTATTGTCTAGTGGAGTGGGGACTGCGCCAGTGCTTACTGCTTCTTATAACTTCTCAACCTCGAACTTCAATTGTTGGTCAATTTCTACTTGGGCAAGGCACAATTGATTACTAGTGAGATAAAAATTGCATATTAATTATTATTATTATTATTATTATTATTTTTTAAAAAGAGTTAAGATAGACATACTATCAACAATTCAACACACTACTCAGTGACGTGGGTGATCTAATACTACACTGTAGAGGCAAAACATGGAGAGAGAGAGAGAGAGAGAGAGATCATAGAGAGAGAAGTGGTCACCACAAACCATGGGAGGTGAAATGCATTTTCAGGCGAAAGAGGCAAAGACGGTCTACCAAAGATAGAGAATCATATCCACCTTGGAACTCCCACAGCTCTCTCTATCCACTTCAAACACCAAACATACATGATACATGTGTATAGTAAATATTTCGCAACCTTTTTTTTGTTTTTTTGTTTTTTGTTTTTTTAAATTATCATCAAACACTTTTTTTGCTTATCAACACGCAACCCCATCATGCAATTTCTTTCAAACTTGCCATTGTGTTTAAACACTGCACCATTTAGTTACCTCCACCTATAATATATCATGAGTCTACATTTAAAAGTGCCATTTTTTTTGTAGCCGTACAAATTTTCATGTGTTTATAATTGTTGGGAGGTTGTGTACAAGCATTACCAATTATACTGATAGATAGATAGATAGATAGATAGGCAAAAAATGAATATTTATAGTACCACCATAACTTCTTACCAACAATATTAATGTGCTTAGTTTACGTTTGTATATATAAAAAAAAAAAAAGAAAAAAAAATTTCCTGACATTTTGTCGGAAATTTTGAAACATACATTGTTCTTTTCAGAAACTTTGTGTGTTCTTCTTACTAAAACTGCGGCTAAGTTTGAAAATTTTGAATGTGTTTTACAAAGAGGGGCAAACTCTGCGTTTGGCAAGCAATAAAATCCTTGTGTACTTTGATTTATAATTTCAGTACTGCCCATTAGACAAAGAGTAAAAGCATATTTAGGGCCTTCAATTCGCTAATTTGAATTTTTAATTTGAGTTGAGATGTGATATTGTGTGAGAGTTTTTTACTGTAATAAAAAAGTTAAATATAACTGTTTCTGAAAGCCTTTTACTGTAACAAAACTCAAATTCTAAACTCGAATCAATGAAAAAAACAGAACATTTTTCAATATTTAATAGGAAATACTATTTTCAAAATGTCAAAGAGAAAAGATAACTTTGGAGATAAACATATATATAAATAAACACTTCTCTAAAGATCACAATGAAATCAGCAAATAAGAAACCTCTGAAGATAACCGAGGAGGGAAAAAGGACAAGTTAGAATGCTCTATTTGGCGGCAGAAAGTGTCCCTCAAAACTGACTCATACAATACGTAATAATATGACCTCAAAAAAAAAAAAAAACGTAATAATATGTTGCAAAAATTTAATCAAAAAAGAACTTTATATCAGAATTCAGAACCATAAGATTCACTGAGGGCTGTGTCAAATTTCAGGGTCAAACTAGCTTGCCAATGCTACATTGGAAACGCGTTCAAGATGCGTGTGTGTGCCACGCGCTTCAAAAATAACACTTTTTAAAACTTTTTCTGTTTTTCATGAGTGAGTATTCACCACGCATATAGGGAGAGATTGTGTTGACTACATTTTCTTAGTGACGAATTCACAATTTGGACTTTGAATTTTTTATTTTTTTTTATTTTTTTTGGTCTAAGTTAGAAATCCATTTAACATGATCATGGATTTAAGATTTTGCTTCTCAGGAAAACAAAAGGAAAAAAAAAATTGCAAATCGCTTTGATTGCTTCTTGTTTCATCATATGGTGTCTTTAAAGAATGCCCACTTCAAGACTCAATCTCTTTGACTCTCTCTCTCCCTCTCTCTCTCTCTCTCTCTCATATACACACTTTTCTCCCTATATAAATGCATGGCCTACTTCCCACTTTTCTCATGCACTTTCTTTCTCAGCTGATCTTGTGGTTGAGTGAAGGGTAGTAGTATGAGCATATTTTGGTTATGGTTTTGGGTGAGTACCTCTTGCTGGAGAAGCAGGGCACGTGCAATTGAGCCTGCATTAGAGGTGCTTGCACGTGCTCCCCTTCTCCAACATGGGTTCCTCACCCCTCTTATCTTTTAAGTCGGAATTTTCTAGAAAAATTGGATATGGATGGTAATGTTAAGGTAATATATATTTACTATGTTTCATATATGTACTATATTATATATACTATTTGTCTTTATCGCTCTCACTTCTCTGTTTAACCAGGCACGAGAAAATGGTAGTGTTGCTCTAATATATAACAAGGAGAATTCAAACTCTGATTTTTTTTTTTTGGGTTCAATATTTCTGTTAATTTGTTGGGGTACAGTTATAGTATATATGACATCTATATTTAGTTTACTGGTAACAAGATCATGTACAAGATTTGTGTGAGACTGACATATCTATGGACACGTACATTCTGTTTCTGCTTTGTAAGAGGCAGCATAGTAAAAGAAACTATGTGGCCTATATAGGTGATACATGAAAAGAACCCTACTTGGTCTCAAAATAATTTACTGTTAAGTCTGAAGTACAGGATTTCTTGGAATAATATTATACTTTTTCCTGGGATATATAGTCTCAATTGTAACTTTTTATTACAGAGGGAATTCTTGGGATTAATCTCCTTCGTTATGTAATAAGCTTTTGACCAGGATGATCCTTTGAAGTTGCTCACATATTTCTGCAAGACATGGGAAAACTTTTTTTTGTTGTTGTTTTTTTTGCTGATTTTCTCATGCCCTTGGGCCTTGTGAATAACTAGCTTAGACGTGATTTTACAGAGACACTATTTGGCAAATCAATCGTGTAATTCTTGTGTATATAAACATAATATCATGCTAATTTACATGCAAGTAAGATATATATAAAAGGAATATATACCTGCCTTAAAATATGGAAAAGAGAATTTATGATGTTAAAATTTCATTATTAAAAAAAAAAAGGTTTAGAAGAAAAGCTAGTGAAGCAATAGCAATACAGAAATTCTAATTCCATAATTAAATGCAACACCAACAACAGCAAAACCCCAACAATCAAAAAAACTTTGCAAAAACCCAACAAAGCTAAACTTTATTTTTTTTTTTTAAAAGCGAGGGTGTTAGTTGTTACAGTGACCAAAATAACATTGACCAATTAGGATGATGCAAAAAACTGTACTTTTGGAGTTGCATTTTTCTCTCAGCCTATGTTCTACAGTAATGCTATGGTGTTTGGCTAAATCGTACGGAGCATGCATTATAGGCTGAGGTGCAGAAGCAAACGCCACACAGGCACAGCGCGGGGGGGGGGGGGGGGGGGGGGGTGAGATTAGGTTCCGGCTGTTCCGTCGGGACTGAATGTCTCATTTTATTTACTTATTCATTTATATATTTTCCTCGCACATTTATTATTCATTTACTTATAACGTTTATTTCAAATTATATCCTATTGGGCCTTTCGCTCACGGTTTATGTTTTAAATGTATTAAACCCCTCCCAGGAGACTCTAGGAGCGGTGCCCAGTAGCTGGATATTGCTACGAAGCAGCTGAGTTGTGCTGCTGTTAGAATTAAGTGAGGATTGTGGTCATCCTCTGATACAAATGTAAGGAATTTGAGAAATTCTGTAAACTTATGTAATATTTGGACTAACTAGACTGTGGTTGACGTCTGTTGTAATGATTATTTACATGAACATGTATGTACGATACTGTATGTCCTGTGGAGTGGAGCCCTGTGTGTCAGAGACTCCTGAATTTTATAGTAATTTATTTATATTTTAATGTAGTTAAGTGTGAAGCTCAATCTAAAAATCTATTTTATTAATCTCTAATTAAGCTCCACGTCACTCATCTCATTTGAGGGACGTGACACTGGCGCTGCCACATTGAAGATGAACCTTAAATTGCAAGTAATGCCTTAAACACTAGAGAGGGTAAGGAATATATGAGGGTGTTTCCACACGCAATGCACAACTCTCGAGATTTGTTTGTGAGGGGAAAAAGAAAATATACGACAATGATTATGTCCCGTGCTGGGGGTATTTATACCTGGTCTACTCTCATTGGTCCACGTGGCGTTGTTGTGAAGGAGTGTGGTTTGGTTTAGTAGGCCATGATAAATGAATGTTTATTACCTTTTGCACTTCTGGGGTTTCTGTTATAATTTTTGGATAGAATCCATCCTCAAAGTTAATTTATAAAGAGAGGATATTTAAGTGATTATAAACTCATTAAGTTTATATTTTAATAATGTGTGACTCAATTAAAATCTTAATATATTATTACATTTTTAATATTGATATTTACGGTGACTCATTCTGGATGATCTATTCTGATCTTTTCAGGTCACCTCTCTTCGAGTTGCTCATTCCGCAACGTGGGCCTGAAGAGGAGCATGTTCTGATACCAATTGTTATAACTCTTGAGTAGAACTCATCCTCAAAAACTAATTTGTAGAGAGAAAGTACCCAAGTGATTATAAACCCACATATTAAGCTCATACTTTAATAATATGAGACTCAATCAGGATCCTAACAGTTTTATCCGGCTTTATTTCTGTTGATGTCTTTTATGCAGATTTGGACCAACTTTTTCTGCCTCTTTGAATAAGTTTGCGTTTGTTGTTAAAAGAAAAGAATTATTTGCCTGGCAGTTATTTAGTTACCATTAAGATATTGCAATAAGAGAAGCCTACTTAATTTGGTTCTGCTGTTGAATGAATCATTTGCTGCACACTGATGGATCGAGTACTGCCCTCAATGCTTCTCTTTTTCTTTTCTAATAAAAAGGGATCCATGGTGTCATCGTGAAACTGAAAATGGACCAACTTATGATTTCGTTAACAATTCCCAAAAGTTTATGCGTGTCATAATCAAACACATGGCCTACCTATTATAAAAGATTGAAGTCCAGATGTAAAAAATGGGACCTTAATGCTAGTTTCATTCGAATGGAAAAACACATCTAATTTCAAACCACAAGTACCTACAAATAATTAGATGCTTAGACTAAGACAAGTACGAGTGTTTTCGATGAAGCAGATGGAGAGAAATTAAAGACTTGTAAATTGTGATGCGTAATTTCTTGTTTCTTTTTTTAGTAAGAAAATAAGAGGAAAAGAGACTATGTTAGGAGAATAAACGAGTCATCTCAGCCACACTAAAGGCTAATAAAATTTGAGTCAATACAATAAAAATAATATCAAAACACTTTTTTGTAACTCGAATTTGAGACCTCACATCTATCAAACCACTTAAAAATAAGCTCAGTGTCCTTGAGATATCAACTTGGTGGTTCTTATTTGCATGTGTTGGGGCTTAGAAAACTCTATCATCTTAATTTAAGCTGAGAATATCTATTTTATAATGCACTAGAACATGATTCTCTATTTAATAATAATAAAAAAAAAAGCTTAAAGACACTTTAGGCACAAGATATTCATTCAAAAAAATCATTGCCCTGTTCACAAAAGCTAATCTTTCACTACAACAACATTTTCTTCAATGATCCATCACATCTGGGACCTCAATTGGGTACCTGTGGATAAAATCAGACCATGCATTGGAACTTTCTGGTTCAAGCTTTCTGATGCATTTCCAAACTGCACTATTACATTTAAGCCCACTCCCAAAAGCCAACTGCCAAAGTCTATCCCCTCTTTTCACCCTTCCCTTGGCTTCAAGATAACTAAGTGCATACCAAGTTGAAGCTGAAGATGTGTTCCCAAACTTGTACAATGTCATCCTTGAAGGCTCAATATCCCTCTCTCTCAACTTCAGCTTCTCCTTCATGGTCTCGATAACTGATTTCCCGCCTGAATGAATGCAGAAATGGTCAAAAGCCTTCTTGAAATCTGGCACATAAGGCCCTCTTTTCCTTGCAGGAGGCCAAATTCTCTTCCACACCACTGATAGAACATACCTGATTTGCTCTGAGTAGGGAAGTACTAACATAGCTAGTTTTGCCACATTAACTTTCAACGCTTCCCCGGCTAATTGCTGGAGTGATTTTGACAAGTTTACCCCAGTGATTCCCTCATTGTCTGGCTCTTGACTAATACATCTGTAGTAAATGTCCTCAGCCCCAATGTGGGTTCTCACTAGGTGTTTGAGCACATATTTTGCCACCCTTTTGTCCCTATATCGATTTGAGAGCAAAACCGCTGCGCCACCCATCCGAAACAAGCAGTTAGGGAGCAACATGGACTTGACCTTCCCACCGTAAATATTTGAACATACTGATTCCATGCTGAGGATCAAGGCCAGGGAGTTTCTGTGGATTTTGAGAAGGTCTTTAGCCAAAGAGACGGATAACAAACTAGCACTGCACCCCATGCCGGAGAGGTTGAAGCTGAGGATATTGCTTCTTAAGCCAAACTTGTTGATGATCATGGAAGCCAAAGAGGGAGTTGGGCAAACAACACTGCAGTTTGTGATGAGGATGTCAATGCTTTTCGGGTCGATTTTGCGCTCGGTGAAGAGGCTTTGGACAACTGAGAAGAGCACCATTTGGACTTCTTCTAGTGTTGAATTCAGTGACTGGTCGTTTGGCAATAGGTGGATACCTGTTGGGAAGTAGCTTTCACTTCCTATGCCTGATCTTTCCAAGACTTTGGCCTGGAATTCGACGTTCTCAGGGCTGAATTTCTCCCATCTTTCTATGTGTTCTTGGAAGGAAGATGTTGGAACTCGGTTGGTATCGGGTGGCCTATAACACACGAAGTCGATGCGGTAAACGTGTTTTGATTTGTAGAATAGGTACAATATTGCAGTGGCAATGATCAAAGTGGCTGCAAGGATCTTGAAATGGGTAAAGAGAATTAGGAGCTTGGAGAGGCTAAGTTGTTCTAAAACGGAAAGATCAATGTCAAGAATTGACATTTTAGGTGGCTCTTCTGTTAGTTTATTGTAATGAATAACTTTACATAAGCATGGTTAATATGGTGATTAGGCTATGTAAAGACGAGAAGGGTGTGACTTTGTTTAGGCAAAACCAACGGATGGTTAGTAGGCTCATGCCAAGAAAGTGTACGGGAACATGTACATTTGGTTGTAAACTTTTTCTTTTGTTATTTCTTTCTTGAAAAAGAGCAATTCATTAGCTTGTAAGTTTGTAACAAACTAATTTAATGGGGGGAAAAAAAAAGGTTCAGATAATTTCTCAGAAAAAATAGGACATGAAACGGTACAATTTGTATTTTTCAAAGGTGACTTCATATATAATTACCTAATCAATTCATGCAAGAAAGTTGAATTGTTAACTGTGCGTGTTAAACCTACATTTTTAAAGTCTTACCAAGGCAATGTGGTACGTTGGTTCACTTATGGGCAGAGGATTTGAACATTGTATCTTATAATGAAAGCAGGTTTACTTGACACTAAACTACACCTGCAACCACCTTTTTTTTTTTAAAAGTATATTAATTTATCTTTTGATTTGTTAAACTAGATAAATAAATTGAGCCAACGGTTAAGCTTCAAAACTGCCTGTTGAGGAACTAACAAAATTTGGCCTGTTGATTATGAATTATGTGTGCTTGAAGAAGTAAAGTAACATTGTTTTGACTTCACACATCAAACTAACTGAATCACAAGTCATAAAGCAAGCCAGCAAGATTTCATCACTAGAGAATAAAAAGCCTGGAAGAAATTCACGCTCAAACATTCTGAAGTATTTTCATCCAACAACAGCAATATTTCAAAATCTCTAATTTAATAAACAAAATTGTGAAGTAGACTAGTTTCAATAAAAAGCACCGTCACATTGGCAAAACTAAAGGAACTTCCAACTAGACAACAAGAAAATCAAGTGCTTTGACAAATAAAACATTGCAGAGTTTTTAATCTTCCTCCTCGCCCTCGTTCTCTGCAATGTTGAAGTACCTCAGTTCATAAACATTTCGGTCCTTGTTGGACGCAATCACTCGGAGCCAATCACGTACATTGTGCTTCTTCAAATACTTCTTTGTCAAGTACTTCAAATACCTGAATAACAAAGCGAAGAAAACAGGTAAGAAACCGCAGAATTAAAGATTAGAAATGAACTTAACCAACAACAGATTTTAGGTCAGTACCAACATGCATAAAATAATATAAACTGGGAAATGTCACATGACGTTAAATACATAGAAGACCAGCACACTCCCATACAACCTCAATATGGTAAAAGCTACAAAAAGAACATACCAATATGAGGCCATTTGCATACCAATATACCACAAAACTAAAGGGTGTTGTACTTATACGACAAGATTGCCCTGGCCATTATCTTGGAAAGTAACTTCAGGTGCAAAAGTAAAAGAACATACAAATATGAGGCCATTTGCATACCAATATACCACAAAACTAAAGGGTGTTGTACTTATACGACAAGATTGCCCTGGCCATTATCTTGGAAAGTAACTTCATGTGCAAAAGTAAAAGAACATACAAATATGAGGCCATTTGCATACCAATATACCACAAAACTAAAGGGTGTTGTACTTATATGACAAGATTGCCCTAGCCATTATCTTGGACAGTAACTTCAGGTGCAAAAGTCTTCGGCCGAGAAAGATCGTGTCAAGCAATCAGAGTTTAAATTTATGAACTTTTAACACAAAAGTAAATCTCATTCAACAGTCTTGCATTTCAATTGACAGCTCTAATTTCTAACCCAAGAGAATAAAGTACACAGTACCAAAAAAAAACAAAAAGATTCAATAAGAGCAACATGTCAATAGCTGTTCTAGGCAAACTAGGATGTCAATAAATGAATCTCCACAAACTCTACAAGCTTAACACAACGAGATCAATACTATTCCGGTACTCCCACAAACAAATCACAAATTATAACAAAAAATCACCTCTTGGAGAAGGTACTTTCAGAAGTAACAGTAATCTTGCTCTTCTCGCGGGTAACAGTGACCGTGTCACCAAGAGCACCGGCCTTGCCTCCAACCTTAATCCTCTCCTGAAGAAACTTCTCGAGGGACGCAATATCCATGATCTTGTCCTCCACCGGCTTCCCGCAATCAATGGTGAATGTTGCTCCCTTCTTCTTCCCCTTGGGAGCCGCTGCACTTCCTCGACTCATCTTCGGTTTGTTCTTAACAACCCAAACAAAGTAAATATCCCATTTAGAATCACCAAAAACTAACTAAACCAGCCAAATTCCATAATGTCCCTAGCTAAATCATATTCTGGATAAAGCAACGATTTCATGGAAAGAATTTTAATAGCAGAACCACATATTGGAATATCCATTTCCATTTTCAAGAGTATTATAACAAACATTTATTTATTTATTTTATTGGAATTATCCTGCTGAGAAAATACAGGAAAAAAAAAAAGGAATACCAAAGAATGTTAATCCTAATTAAATTTGATTGAAGCAGAACTCATTGATTCACCTTATCAAAAATAATAACATAATATTAACAAAATACAAAAAAGATCCTACATCTTTATCTTTATCTTTCTCTACTTGTTCTTCACCTCGCTTTCTCATAAACCAAGGAGAAATAGAGAGAACCGATATGAAAATCCAAGCTTTTATTTGAACAGAAAAATGCAAATTGACAAATAAAGCTCGGTTCTTTTCTCTTTCGCAGTTTCACGGCAACCAAACAGAATAAGAAGTAGATAGTAAAAACTTACAATTGTAGAAGACGAGAGAGATAAACAGAAAGAAATAAAGAAAGAAAGAGAGAAATTTACCGGTGGACGGGCACAGAGGAAATCGGGTGAAACAGAGAGGTGGGAGCTGCGCGGCGTCTGAGAAGAAATACCAGTTAGGGTTTTGGTTTTTATAAGGGCTTCAATTTTTTATATTTTCCTCTACTGGACCCTAACTTTGGTCTATTATCTTTTCACGGATTCCACGGGTCCTGTTTTATTTTTCTTTTCTATCGCTCTTAATTCACTTTGATAAATAATAAATTCCACCCAAGCTTATGCCACTTTTTCACTTTGCCCCACAAGTTTGAAAAATTATCTTCCACTTCCCTTAAACTTCAAATTTGTTAGCAAATTTGCCCCCTTAGCGACTTAAGTCTTGTTCATTTCACATTCAAATTTCAGTTTTATTACAGTTAAAAGTTCTCACAAAAAGTCACATCTAACTTTTTACTACAGTTAAAAGTTCTCAAATAAAGTTACATCTCAACTTGAATTGAAAATTTAAATCGGCGAACTGAATGATGTCTTAGATGAAGGGAAAATCTAGCATGCATTTTGCTAATTTTGAAAGTAAAGGCCGTGTTTGGAGTTAGTTTTGTTTTTGTTTTTCTCATTTTTTGAGAAAGAAAAAATAAAAATGAGAGAGAAACGGCGTTTGGTACAATTAAAGATAAAAAACAGAAATGAAAACGATTTTTTAGTTTAGTGTAAAATGGGAAAGAAATGAAAAATAACTTTTAGTTATTTTTCATTTTTTGTTTCTGTTTTCTCCTCTCTCGAGCACACAGAGAGAGAGACATTAATTGATTTTTTTATACTGAAAATAATCTTTTGATAAAACTACCAAATGCATTTTAAAAAATAATTTCTGTCTGAGATTGAAAATATTTTCATTTCTATTTTCATACAAAAAAATAAAATCATTTTAGAACGACTTCTAAACACACCAAAAAATTTTATAAATTCCCATGAACTCAGGTCACTTTTTTCACTTTGGCCCACAACTTCAAAATGTTAGCAAGATTTACTCCTAAAAAGTAAAAATTAAAACTGGGTTGTGTGGGTAGGAGTCGTGACTTGATAGGACACAAGAGGAGCTGGAGTCCTGAGCCATCCCACTCCCACAACTCCCTATCACGAACCACCAATGTTCCCTCGCGACCCGGCTTTAAATTTTCTTTTAGGAGTAACCATTGTTTATATGTCATGCATTATTATTTGTTTAGGTTTAGGTTTCATAGCTATTGTCAGGGATCACGTTGACCTCTATCGTTTTTGCTACGCCATACATCTTCCCTTGCAAAGTTGCTCCGTCTCAAGGAGAGGATTTTGTGGTTACATCATTATCTAGGTTGCGATGGGAGACTACCAGTAACCCAGTGAGTCACCGTCAATGACACGCACAGACTAGAGACTACCACCCACACCTGACTACTGAATGTAACTTTGCCATGATGTATTGTTTTTGTGGCTAGAACACGATAAAATTAGGACTGATAATCTGGGTAGCGATATGATGATACGATTCGAAACTCGTACAAAATTAGCGGGTTTAAGTTTATTATAAATGGATTTGGGTCATAATCGGATTGACACGATTAATATGATTAATAAATTGCTTGGGTAAGGGTTGACCTCATAACACGAAGTGACACGATTAACTATATGTGTCATCTGTAATCTAATGATATGTGATAAACATGAAAGTTTATATGACATATTAAATACAAATAATGTGAATTTTAATATTTGTAGGTAAAATTCATATATTTTTCTTAAAGAAAAAGATAAATTGACTAATAAACATGTTAAACATGTCATGACCATATTAAATAAGTCATCATTATATTAGTTATTTATTCAATATATTAATTTAAACGGGTTATACGGGTTGACACGATTAACACGTTTAATAAATGAGTCGTGCTTGGGCTGACATTTTTGACACGTTTAATAAACAGGTCGTGTTTGGATTAATATTTTTAACACGTTTAATAAATAGATCGTGTTTAGATTGATATATTCTGACACGATTAATAAACGGATTGACAAAAATACGACCCACTAACACAAACTGTCACCCTTAAATAAAATGACGTATTTCAACTTTCCCCCGTGGCATTTTCGTGTAAAAAAAAAAATGGTACAACAAATACCAATAGATGTGAACGTCCCTTGGCATTGCGAACAAAAGCCACGCCTCAATGACTTGTATTTTGTGGCATTTTTGCCGGCCCCAACAAATATTGCACTTCATCTCCTTTGCAAGAATTATAGCACAAATTCAGCCGAAAAAAAAAGGGAATTATAGCACAAAATTTAGGACCTTATTACTTAATTTGTTTAGCAAGTATCTTCTGCATGGTATGTCTTGATACTATGAACTTGTGTTAAATTATGCATAGATCACGACGTATCCAACCTTGACTAAAAGAAGTATTATATAGTTGTGCACATAATTGAATATAATTACATTGTATAAAAAAAGCACTTTGTTTGATTTCTTTTTCTTTTTCTCCAAAAAAAAAAAAAAATTACATCTTATACTCGGAATACTCGGAGACGTGTATAAACCAATAACAATAATAATAATAATAATAATAATAATAATAATAATCTCTTGCAAACTTTTAAGTAACTCCATCAATCAACAATGAGATAAATTTCTCATTTTAGACTCTTTTTTAAAAGTGCATTTTGCACTTTTTATTTTTGCTATTTTGCTCTTTGTTAACCATCTATAGCCTAAAATCTAGCATACCAATTACTATATGTTTTTTATATTCTTCGCATTAATTTTATGGTCTGGGGATGAGATCCGATCTTTTTTCTCTGATTGTGTTGCATAATAATATAGTTGGCGAGACTACAAGCTTTTCCAATCCTGGTTTATAAATATTTTGAACTTTTTCTCTTATCGTTTTTCATCCAAGCTACCTAAATTAGAATTGATATAGAGAATTCAATCTTCCAGTACTGGTCAAACATATGTAGTTCATAGTTGTAAAAGTACTTCAAAGATCAAACCCTTGAGTGCTGGAACAAAAACGTTTTAACTTGCAATAAGAATAATTAAGATCATATTTCTTTTGGGATAGATCATAACATATTGTTTTATTTCTGTTCCCAACTGGTTGTAGATTTCAAAGATATGAGCTTATGCAGAGGAAAAAACGTCTTCAACTAAACAAATAGCCTTGCGTTTGCTGGAAGTAAAGGTACTGCCAAAATTATAAATCCACGAAATTACTGCAAAATTTGAAAATTTATTGCCATCATTTTGTCTTATTACGGGGAGGCAGTTTTGCATTTGGTTTACACAAGCAACATACTACTAAATAACTCGTGCATTCAGACCATATATACGTCTATTTGTATATTCAAAATGTAATATATTCCCCAATTTGCAAGTCAAATCAACTCTTCACGTCATCGAAATAAAAGCAAAAGGTAAAATCACAAGTGATCAGTTCCTAGGGCCACAACTAGTCCGTCCATGGAACCGCAACTATTCGCTTATGCAAACTAATTTGTGGAACCATAGTGACGGCATATGCCCCAGTTTGCGGTGTACAAACTGATTGACCTGTGTGAGCTGATCAGTGCAATGTTGATCATAATCATATGGCCATCTTGGTATGATGCAACACAAGGACTTAGATTTTGTTCGTTAACTTTTTAGTGCTAAATACAGCATTGGCATTCGCATTAGCGTCTAATGATACTCTCAACAGCAGCAGTTCTACTTATTTCCCCCACCTACAGCTAATCATATAATCTACCTAGTCCTAGTGCTTGCCCTGAGCATTGCGAGGTGGACTGCGTTACATGTAGTCCCGTTTGTAGTAAGTTCCTAAAAACTCATTTTTGTCACACTTGCCTTCTTATTATTTGCTTCGTAGTTGTACTGATATTATACCTACCTAGTTTGTTCATTATAAACCCTTTATTTTATTAACATTTTTAATGGCAGGAATGGCTATTGTTTCAAATTTTGTTGCTTTACGTTCAGTAGCTTTAAAAGTTGCAATTTGAAAACTGGACAACATTGCTCGAGTAATATTGTTATAATAACTCACCAGCTTCCTTGTTACTCTTCTATTGCTAACTTACAGCCTTGTTTTTTTTTCCGACTCGACTATCATTCTATTGTAAAATATCCTTCTTCTAGTTTTGTTGTCAATTCCACTTTTATTGATCTTTCTACTTACTATTTAGATTTAGATACTTTCATTGCCGTACCCTTTCTATGGTTGGATCTCTTGCTTTTCGTGTCGTTTTTATAATCGTCGATCGATGGAATTCAATTGTTGTTTTATTCTTAAATTGTCGTTTCCACCGTTTTTGTCGTTCCCCACTTTCATCAAACAATTTTTGTTGTAGTACGCCTTGATTGTATAATGTATCTGTTACTTTTAGCGTTGTGTACTTTGTGTTGGGGACTACCTGACTAATATTACACATTCTATTGTTTTGTCCTATAATTTTGCAGTCGCTGAAACTATTATTGTCGTTTTAAAGGTTGTTATTTATTTATTTATTTATTTATTTAGGCCTCATTCATTTCACCATTTAAGTTTTTAATTTTAAGTTTTTACAATAAAAAATTTTTAAAAAATATCATATTTAATTTTTTCTGTTACAATAAAAAACTATTAAAAAATATCACATCTCAACTCAAATTAAAAACTTAAATCTGCAAAATGAACGAGGCCTTACATTCTCTTATGCCAGTATGTTGGCGTTTCATAACTACTTCGTTCCCCTGAAACTTTTATTGTCGTTTTCCGACTGAATCCATAATCTCCGCGTGCAGGCTGCAACAGGCCCGGCGCCGTGTGCCACGACCCTCGATTCGTGGGCGGCGACGGGATCACCTTCTACTTCCACGGCAAGAAGGACGCCGACTTCTGTCTGGTCTCCGACCCCAACCTCCAGATCAACGCCCACTTCATCGGCAAACGCAATCCCAACCTCACCCGCGACTTCACCTGGGTCCAATCCCTCGGAATCCTCTTCCACCGCCACAAGCTCTTCCTCGCCGCACAAAAAACCTCCATCTGGAACGACGCCGTCGACCGCCTCTCCCTCTCCCTCGACGGCGACTCCATACCCCTCCCCGCCAGCGACTGCACCACGTGGCGGTCGCAGAACTCGCCGCATCAAATCATCGTCTCGAGCAGCGGGACGGCGAACTCGGTGGAGGTAGAGGTCGAAGGGATATTCAGGATTAGAGCGAGGGTGGCTCCGATCACGGAGAAGGAGTCGCGGATCCATAACTACGGCGTCACGGAGGAGGATTGCTTGGCGCATTTGGATCTGAGCTTTAGGTTTTATCCGCTGAGTGGTAATGTTGAGGGCGTCTTGGGAAGGACTTATGGGAGGAACTACGTGAGCAGGGTGAAGATGGGAGTGGCGATGCCGGTTGTCGGCAGAGACAGGGACTTTGCGGCGTCGAGTCTGTTCGCGGCGGATTGCGCGGTGGCGAGATTCGGGAACGGAGATGATGGGAGTGTTTTGGAGGAGTTTGGGGACCTCAACTGTGCTACTACTGGAATTGATGGTCGTGGTGTTGTGTGTAAGAGGTGATGAAAAATAAAGCATAGTAATTTGGCACATATAATTTTTAGGGCGTAAAAACTTTAAATTTGAAAACTCAAATCGGTAAAATGAACGAGATTTCTGTAAAATAAACGAGATTTTAACTTATTTGATACGTGACAGTTTAGTTTTTATTTTTTAAAATTTTAGCAGAACACTCTTTAACCTTCTTAAAAAGGAGCAATTCACACATTTCTAGCTACATCTGTTAATTTTTTACAGAATATTCCACGTGATCCTCTTCTTCTGATTTAAAATAACACTGAAAATATAATTTTGCCTATGTTTGTAATCGGAAGGGTTAAAGAAATCAAAACTGAAAATAATAATTAAAAAAAACAAAAAAAAGGTTAGATTTTCTAAAGGCCACTAACAATTTTGAAACGGAAACCACCCCTGTTCAATGCCCAATAATCAGTAAATTCATTGTCGAAATAAGCTATGTTATATACAATCTCAATCTCATGGAGTCCATAGTAATCAATCGTAATGATCAATATTTGAATTATCAAAAGGCTTTGAAGGTTAAGTAAGATCCGAGACTAACCGTTTACGAAATATAAAAACTGCGGGATCGTTGGGATCGTTGATCTCGGTCCAGTGAAGTTGTCGGGATCATTGGGGTCACTGTCAGAGTGGATATTGGGTAGGATTTAGTTGGTCTCCTCGATGATCACACGGTTGGCGGTGTCGTTTTCGGTGCCGGCGAGGTTTCCGACGCCAATTGTATCATGAAGGACGAGGATGGCGACGAAGCCATAGAGGATGGTAATCCAGATATTGTTGAAGGTCTTCTAGATTTGGGTGCCACAAGGTAAGGCGACGCCAAATCGTCTGTCGTTGGGGGCTGAAAAAGCGCCGTCACCGGAAGAAAAATCCTCCCTGTCCTTTTCTAAGCTCAGAAGCTCTTTTGCCCCATCTCTCTCTCCAAAAATTCAAAGCTTCGACCTTTTGGCAGTGAAGAAGGAATAATGAGTGTGTAGGAGGTTTGGTAATGGGAAGATCTAAGATTGGGTTTGGCCTGGGAAGTGGTGGATTCGGTAAAAGGAAGATCGAAGTGTTGGATTTGGCATGGAAGGTGGTGTTATCAATAGTCCTTTTTTACAATTATATCCTTATTAAGAAGGCCATGTGAACAGTCACATGGAATGTTCTGTGAAAAGATTAACAGATGTGGATGGAAAGGTGTGAATTGCACATCTTTAAAAATGTTAAGGGTTGTTCTATCAAAATTAAAAAA
>NW_010359910.1:19013-24423 GCF_000414095.1 Morus notabilis
TTTTGTTTTTTTTTCTTTAGAGGGTTTGTTGGAACTAAATATTACAAAAGAGAAGACTAGCTAAAACCAAAGAAACGGTAATCATCGGTGGAAGAAAGTGTTTAGTCATCGACACATTGATCGGACAAGGTCCTGTATTAAACCTTGGGTGTCCTAATATCAAATCTTCCAGAAACAAGGTCCTGTATTAAACCTTGCGTGTCCTAATATCAAATCAGGTCCTGTATTAAACTCGTGTGTCCTAATATCAAATCTTGTGTGCATTCTGGAAGGATGAGAGGAAAAGCATCCTTACCACTGCAATATCGTCGGACACAACATGAATATGCTAATTCACTATAAAATTTTACGCTCCATTTGCTAAGAGATAAAAGAAAAGAGAAAAAAAACAAAAAAAATGTGAAAAAAATAAATAAATAATTTTTTTTATGATAATAAGAGGAAAAAGAAATTTATATTAGACTAAATCACTGTTTTATTAATTATTAATATTAATTTAACTTTAAAATAAGAGTAAAAAAGTTATTTAGTCATTAATTAGTAAATTTAAATTTTTTACCCAATATTGTAAATATTAAAATTGATAAACCCACAATTACTTTTATCCATCCTATTTGCATTTCGCTCGTCTCTTCCTTTCTATCAAATTACCCACTTTACCATTTTTGGCCAGTGATCCCTCCTTTCTTCCTCTTATTTTCCGCCAGTGATCCTCCCACTCACTTCCTTCCTCTTATCCATCATCCTTCCTTCCTCTTATCCATCATACCAAACATGTCAAGTTTATCAAACAAATAAAGTGACGATGTTGTTATGTACCCCTTTGAATGACACTCAAGTCCAAGGCATAAAGAAGCTAGAAACTCATGATGTTGGTCAAAATCAATTGTAAGGCTGGATTAGGTTGGTGCAGGTAAGATTTTTCCTTCCCCCGCCTCAAAGAGCACGAGTTATACATATTTAGTCTTAACAATATTAAAAAAATTTAACAACCCAATAATGTTTGGATTGAGTTAGGACGGTGTGAGGTGAGTTAGGTGATCAATTTCAACATTCAAAAAATCAAAGACTCAAAGTTCAATCCAACATTCAAAGTTCATAATCAAATAGATATAATAACTCTAACATTCAAACATATAGAAATTAGAAATTTAAAATTCAATCTAACATCAAACATGAAACAAACTAATAAATCTAACATCAAACATAAATTAGTCTACACTCATAAATTAGTTTTAACATAAAACAAACATAGAGACTTAATTTAAATATGAAGAAACTAAAAAGTAAAAATGAGTTATCTGCTTAGAATTAGATTTTGAAGATGCAAGTTAGAACAAATTAGGTTAGAGTGCGCGGGTCATTATAAGCCCAACCCACACCCCACTCGAAAACTTCGAGCCAGACATTGAATGGACCGAAAAAAAAAATTTAATACTAAAAATTATATTTTTCGGGTTGGGTTTGGGTGAGTTAGGCCTGCAGGTTTTACGGGTTTATGAACAGAACTTAATCAATTGTGCTTAGCAAGCTTTGTCTATTCAAAGGATGTGTGGCTGATAAGTTCAGAACAGTTGTTCATTCCACCAAGCAGCCACTGGATGGGTAATTGCTGCGAAGCGCTATTATTTTTCATTCACATTTCACAATACAGAAAATTGATAAAATAGGTTTCAATCATTCAAAAGCATCAAGAACATTGTCCAAAAAATGGCGGCCAAGAAGAAAAGAAGCCTATCACTTCTAAACAAACTCTTGGTTAGTAAAATCAATAAGTAGGACTTGTCTCGGCACTCAGGTGTCTCTCCCCGCACATCCTTATAACAGCTAACTATACCATTGCAAAACTAACTCAATAGAGCTCTTGGGAAAATGTGTAAATACTTGCTGACAAATACTTTTATTTCTTCTCTGTCTACTATCCCTAAAGGACGTTCCACAGATGCATGTTCTATTAAAAACTGCACTTTTTAGTCCTTGTGAGGGTAAGAATTTTGAAGGAACTTGGCATAGTGATCGGCCTTTTTTCCTGTTCTATGGTCGTAGTATTCAACCACCGCTGCGCCCGCCAATGCAGCTAGCGTAAGAGCCTGTGCGTGCAGCCTGAAAACATGACAAGCAAAGACCAAGATGTCAGAAACCAAACAGATAATAGACGCCTCACAGCACAAAGAGCAGATTATGACCCCCATATCATTTTGGCTGGAAAAGCTCAGGTAACCGAAACAAGAAGTAGAATTAGTAATGTCACAGGAGAGATTGGCACTTGATAAAGAAACATGAAATGCAACTAGGATAGATCCAAGGGGGAAGAGATAAAGGAAGGCATAAAAGTTTTAATCTAGAGTATCCACACCCCTGATCAATCAACTGTCTTTTAACAGCTACAAAAACCAATAAGAACATAAAGGGCTATATTTTAGTTTTAAGAGTTTGTATATTCAAGAATTCTCTGTCATCCCCTCTCCTCCAATAGAATCTATTTTGGGTATAAATGCAAGGAAAAACAGAGCCGACATAAAACCTTAAATGGCCATTCATTGGATGGATTAAAAAAATATTAATGAGCCAAAAATTTCCCCCAAATCAAATCTCCTGTCTAATTTTAGTATCCCAATTGGTGTCTAACCAAAAAATTTAAATTGCTTTTTAACCAACTCTTTTGTGCTTATCATAGGATGGTATGGCGTAATTTAATTGATTGAACACCAACAGAAGATCTACATCCATCTCATAGTAATTGCAAACTTCTATATACAAGCCAGAGCAACTCTTTACAATCTCAAACCAACGAGTGATTGCTAAAAGGCAATGAAAACCAATCAAGGAGGGCAAAACCAAAGAGAGAATTTTTGTGTCATGAATTCCCACCAGGCAACCTAAAGTCTAATTCCAATTTCAATTAAATTGATTTAATTAATTTGCCCAACTTCGTTATTCCCTTGCTTATATAAACTAAAAAGGATTAAAATATGGTAAATCAAAATAATTTGCCGTTAACTTTTATATATATCAAACCAAGAACATGCACATATTATCTTAAAACCAAGGGATTAAAAATTCTAATTGAGAAAGTAATAGAAACTCACCTAGCATGAATAATCTTAACACTTGTTTTCATATTAGGTTGCGACCAGTTGTATGTGATTGAACCCGCAATTCCGCTAAGCCAAAGAGTCCCTTTTTACAAAAATAAAAGAAAATACTAAAATCTCAGAAGACTATCATCAAATTCGTCAAAAAAAAAAAAAAAGCGAAAAGCGAGATCAATTGTAACCCACAAAATTTTTAGATAAAAAACCCAGAGACCTAATAAGAACAACTCGATTAAAAAAATTATTTTAATTCCTACACAAATCACAAATCTGTCGATACCTTTAAACAGATATGAACCCAGAAATAGAACTACATAAAAAAAAATTGCATTTCACATCGAAGAAGGAAAGAAAGAGGGAATTACCAACAGTTCGAAGCTTATGTTCCGAGACCCACTCCCTAATAGATTCAAATTTGCTCTTAGGTTCCGCCATCTTTGATGAAATTTATCAGAAATATAATCAATTAAAGAATAAATAAAATTTCTTTTGAGATGAAAAAGAAGGAAGATTTGTTCGGTTGGGTTTTTGTTGGGAGTTTATATGGGTTCGTGAGGAGGAGAAGAGAAGGCGGACTTGTTAACCTGCGACTTGAGTCGGTGGGCGGAAATTAACACGTGGATTCCCGTACGACAGTTTTTTCAACACGTAAGCGTACACGGTATTTTATCTCCCCCTCTCTCTCTTTTTTATTTTTTTATTTTTTCCTTCTCTTTAAATGCTGAATGAAAAAAAAAAAAAAAAAAACTTTCTTTTTACTCAAGTAGTTGAGTCACGTGCTAAATTTGAGTCTATTTGGTTTGCCGTTTGAATTATTGTGATTTAATTTAAATTATAAAATTTAAATTGTGGTAATTTTAATTGTGATTTAAATCAGTATTTAGATACACAAATAAATTATAATTTAAATTGAGAATAAAATTTAAATTATGTGTGAATAAAATGTTAGAAACTATCATTAGAGTTTGACAACAAATGTTATAAAACCTCATCATAAAGAATATGTTTAAATATGTAATAATGGAAATTTGTTGCTCTCTTCGTTATGAACATATAGGAAAAAAAATTATCTTAATTAGAGTTTAAACAAAACTGCAATGATATTTTTAAACTTAAAATTGAAGAGAAAAAATAAAAAATAATTGTGTTTCAACTGTTGTCAACAATCCGGAATGTGAATTTTAAGAGGGCTATAAATTCCAAAATCAACCATGTAAATGGTCATCTTTATTTGTAAAATAAACACTAATTTAAATTTTTAAGTACAATTCGAATTTAATTGTTTGGTTCAAACAGTTTTAACCAAATATGGGGTTGATCTCGCTTTAAAACAATTCCTTAGAAGTTAAATCTACCAATTAGAGCAAGAGAAGAATATATATTTTGAAAAATAATATCGAAAAGGAATTCAAGTTATATAGAAATTTTTTATAAAAAACAATTTATGTAGGAAGACATTTGAAATGAATTATTTTAATTATTAAGAAAAAATATTTCAAAAAATATATTGTAGAAAATGAATTGTCAGAAAATCTTAGGGAAAAAAGAAATTAAGAAAAAGAAAAAACTAAAAAAAAGAAAAAATAATAGTTATAGAAAGCAAAAAATAAGAAAATGATTTTGAAATTGTAAAAAAAACTTTTAAAGAATACTAGAGGTAAAAACAAAAAAGACAATAGGCAAATGAAAAATATAAAAGAAAAGGAAAAGTTAGAAAAGAAGAAGAATAAGAAGGAGTCCAAGTGGTTTGGCCTTATTAGAGTCAATTCTGCTAGGCTGTATACTTTAGATGTTACGAGCATGAAATTCGCGCGTTGCTACGGAATACAGTATTATATTATATGATAGTTGTATTTAAAATATATTTATATATATACATGTATTATACAGTATTGTATTATATGATAGATATAAAATTTGTATAAATATATTTATACAGACATATATAGTACTATTATTTATAATATTTATATATATACATATTGTACAGAATAAAAAACAACGCTGTTGTGGTTCTTGAGCATTTCATTTCTTTCAGCTGCAAATATAAAAATGGGAAAAATGGTTGTAAATATAAGTGTTAAGAGAAATAAAGATGGTTAAATTATATAGTATGAAATAAATATTATAAAAATATTTATATTACCTTGTTCTTGGGCGTTTTGCAAATTGTCTTGTTGTTCTTGGTTCAGGATTGAAAAGATGGAATAATTTGTAGATATATTTTTAAATAAATTGATAATATTTGTTGTGTTGAATGTGGTTTACCTTGTGCCAGGTTTTTTTGGTGTTGGAGTGTGTGGATCAAATGTGGT
>NW_010359910.1:25352-27317 GCF_000414095.1 Morus notabilis
ATAATATATTTTATATATATATATATATGTTTACCTTGTCTTTAACGTTGTTGTTTCTGGGATGTCTAGGTCAATATAGAAGATTGTTACTGATGTACTCGAAACATATGAGTTACCTAGAAATATAATATAGTAAATAATAAATGTATGCTACATTTTTTATATATGTATATAAAAATGTTATAATAAAGTAATGTTAAAAATACCTAGATACTGCTTCGTCAACATTGCTGAGAAAACTATCACAACTGGTGCCTTTAGTGTTTTAAGTACATTCTCATCAAATTGATCAGCTTTGTGTCCCCATAGGCTTACCTGTAGTTGTTCATTTCTGTTGAAAAAATATAGTTCATAAAAATAATTAATAAAATTGAATCATAAAAGTGGAAAAATATTGTATTCACATTAAATAGTTGTAATGAATAGTAAATGTGAGGGAAAAAAGCATAAATTTATTGTACCTGATGTTTTGTATCGTTATGGATCACCGTGTTGTTGGTCTGGTACTGACATGTGTATGTTCGAGTGCTTGGACACTTGTTAATACTCCAATAACATCTAATATTATATATAAACAGGGAAATTTTATAAATAAATATTCAAGAAATATTTATTATAATAATAAAATAAGTTAGGTAACATATATTACCTGTTAATATGTCAGTCTTATTTATTCTTTGATATAGCTGGTCGAATTCTATGAAGTAGAATTTGTGAAATGAGATATATGGTGCGTCTTCCATAATTGGAGTACAGGATGTTGCTCGTGCAAATTGGATCATAGCACTGTGTGGAACGACTTTGTATGTTGGTTTATTTTCAGTAACATAAAAGTTACTAATATTGTATATATTGCCTTGTTCAATTTTTTAAGAAATATAGTTCGAATCACGTGCTCGAATTGTTCCCTGTATTGCTTCATGCTGTAAATAACTAATAAGGATAGAAATTTATTCATTATTAACAAACGTTATATAAAATAATATGTAATATAATATGTTAAAATTTTAGTACCTCTTCATCAACCAGAATACAGTCAAGGCTTATCAGGCGTCCTGTGACAAAATCGTTGTTTGTCCATATTCTACATACTCGTGCTTGTATTATTTCATACACTTCATTTGGTTTTAGTGCACGAGTAGGTGTTGTCATTTTCTGTAAATCCTGAAAAAAACAAATAAGATGTTGTTATAATGATAAATATTTTTATTGAGTTTATTGTTAAAAATGTTGTACTAAAAAAATTTTAATGTTATGAAGAATATAAGATAGTATATATTTTTTATGTATTTATTTATGTGATGTTATGTAGGATTTCTTTGTAGACAATGTTTTTTATATGATTAGGATAATTATTGTTTGAATCATTCAGTTATATATATAATCCTTTTGGATTTGTTACTCTAGCTAAAGCAACATATAATTGACCATGGCTAAATATTTGATTTTCTAAAAATAGTCCAACTTTATTCAAAGATTGTTCCTGACTTTTATTTATTGTCATTGCGTAACATATCTTTATAGGGAATTGTCTTTTTTTTTTAAAGTAAATGGCCATTTAGATTCATGTACAATCATTTCTATTCTTAGAATATAAATTTTTTCAAAAATATTATTTGAAGTAATGATCTGTCCTTCTATTATTTTATTTGTTAATTGTGTTATGATAAGTCTTGTTCCATTGCATAGTCCAGCTGATTGATTTAAGTTTCTTAGAAGCATTATTGGAGTTCCGAGTTTAAGATTTAGTTCATGTGGTGGTAAACCGTTGAAATTTAAATTGTGTAAAAATTCTTGAGGATATAAGAGATTTAGTTCTTCTATGTTTTCTGATGAAGGCAGTATTGTATCATAACTATAATAAGTTTTTATCTCATTAGGTACTAAGGATAATATATAATTATTTATATCGTCAGCAGTTTTATTTTTCGGTGTTACAATTGCGCGCTGTTTTAGGTACTCAAT
>NW_010359910.1:27466-49167 GCF_000414095.1 Morus notabilis
GTCTATTTTGAAAAATTTTCAATTTCTTTTTTTTCTTCTGATGTTGTATTAAAATGTTTTAATCTCATATTTTCTGTTAATGTTAAAACCTGAAAGTGTGGCCATAAATAAGAATTATTTATGCATGCATCTATTATGTGTTCTTTTGTTCTTGTAGGTAAAACATGTAGGATTTGTCGAAAATCACCTCCTAGAATAACTATCATTCCACCAAATGGTTGATCAAAATTATTTCGTAAATCCTGGAGTGTTTTATCTAATGCTTCAAAACAATATTTATTAGTCATAGGTGTTTCGTCCCATAAAATTAATGATGTTTTTTCAATTAAATGTGCTAATTGAGTTCCTTTTTTTATATGACATGTTGAAAATTTATCTATCGATAGTGGTATTCGAAATCTAGAATGTGCAGTTCTTCTTTTAGGCAATAATAGTGATGCTATTCCTGAAGATGCGACAGCTAGAATTATTTCATTATTAGATCTAATTTTTATTATAATTGTATTCCACAAATATGTTTTTCCAATTCCTCCATGGCCATAAATAAAAAATAAGTTGTTTTGTTTATCAATAACAGATTCTAAAATCTTATGGTAAATAATTCGTTGTTCATTGTTTAAATTTTCTACTAATAAAGAATTTTCTATTTTTAATTTATTTATATCATAATTATAAGTTCTTCTGTTAAAGTTTATTGTTTAAATCATTTATTAGTGAACCAGTAGGAAGCAGTAGATTAAAATGAGCTAAAGTTGATGAGTTTAGATTTAATAATTTTTCTAGTTCATATAATATAAAATTATATAATTCATTTTCTGGTATTTCAAAATACGAGTTGTTAAAATTTTTTTAAATTTTGTGTAAGATATCATCAGTCATAAGTTTCCAATTTTTTTCAAGTAATTTCAGTGGGTTATTTACATTGCAAAATAACAATATAATAATAAATAGATGTCGTAGTTGTGACGATGTAGACCAAAAAGATACTTCTAATATGGATTGTTCCCATTCTCTATCATCTCCTAATAAACCTAATGCATAACATGTTGCCTGGCATGTTCCATGTGTTATGTTATCCATAGTTCGAAGACTTTCATAACTTGTTATTCCTTTTCGATGATTTAGTAATAATTTTAGGTAATACAATTCTCCAGAGTTTGGATGAATATAATATGATCGGCCTATTGTATGTCCTGTTTGTCTAGAAGACCAATATTTATACCTATTATTCCAAACATATTTAGTTGGAAATTCATTACAAGTTAGATTTCTAGCATTGATATCAATTTTGTTTGTTTCCATCCATTCAGTTAGAGTTGTTTTATGAATATTTGGTTGTTTCATTATATCAATTAGATGTTGGTTTGATATGAATGTTATGTTTTGCATTTTTGGTAAATGTATTGATAGACGTTGAATGACTGGGTTTCTATGATGTATTGAATATTCATATAAGCACCATAATGCTTCATAAGGTGTTATGTATCTATAATTAATATAGTTTTTTATTTCATCTATTTCTTCATAAATAATTTCTCCACACTTTTCTGTACAAATATTTTCTTCTATGACTGCTCTTATTCTATCTGGTCCTTTTGTTAGATATTTAAATAAATATTTTATAAGCATCGACTGAGAACAGATTTCTACATTAATGTGAGCATTATATTTAAGACACATATCTATATTATGTGAAACAACATATCTATTATCTAATTTAATGCCATCTTTTTCAACATAGAAATTTGTATTTCTTCTTCTATAATTGACAAATCCACTTTCTTCGATATATGTTTCATTTTTTATTTGTCTCAGAATTTTTTTGGAACATTCTGAGTTTTTCATACATTGAGCAGTTGGTTTTGCTATTCCACATGGTCCATGCATCATAAATTCAACATCAATATTTTATTTTGTTTTTTTTAGAGTCAGGAATTTCTGCAGAAATAAATTTATCAATTTTTTATGGATCATGTAGTTTATCGTCGGTATGTAACCAAAATAGGAAATGACAATGTGGTAAACCCTGTTTCTGAAATTCTACTACGTACAGATCTACAAAATTTGAACAGAAAATTTATTTTAGATATATTTAGTATAAGTATTAAATAATATTATTTAATATTTATAGATAAAAAGAACATAAATCTGGAAAAAATGTACTAACCTGCTACAATTCTTCCAAAGATATTTTCATTTTTTATTGTTGATAAAAAATGTTCTAATTTCATGTTAAAAACTATTGTAATAATATCAGGTCTATCTGCAGAATTAGAACCAGGTATTTTTATTAAAGCTCTAGTAATTTCAGGCCATTTTGTATTACATGTAAATGTTATGAATAAATCAGAGTTTCCATAATATGTACAAATTGCCATTGCATTATGATAGTTTTGGATCATGTATCTAGGACTTCCAGTATGACTGGAAGGAAGAATAATTCTTTTACCTATTGCCTGTGCATTTGTATCTCCTTTTGTAATAGCATCTTGAATTCCTTGATAAAATTCATATCTCAAATTTTTTTAATTTTTTCTAATGTAATCAAATCTATCTTCTTCTACACAGGCATATGCATCAACTACATATTACATTTTATTGAAGAGACATATAAGATGGATGTAATTTTGTAATTCTTTGTAAAGAATTTGTTCTATCTTCAATTATAATGTCTTTTCCTTGTTCGTATTCATCAATATCTCCAACTATTAAACATCCTATATCATTTGAAGTTGGTAATTCATATTGATTATATCTGTATTTCTTCGATTTATAAGTCTTAATTTCATAGATGGTAATTTATCTTCTTCGTATCTATCTCTTATCATTCGAAATTTTTTTACTAATTTATTTGTATTATCTAACATTGTAAGTAAACGTTCAATTATTATTTTTATTAAATCTTTTGATTCATTTTCAAATGAGAATGAAACCATTCGATTTTCAATTTCATTTTCCGTATCATATATATAGTTGTGTAAATCTAGGAGGATTATTATCAGTTGGAAGAAGAGATACTATCATATGATGTATTTGTCCACTTATTTTAAAAATATAAGGGCCGATAGAGTTTTTTGGGAAATTTTCTATGTTACTCCCAAATGATGTAAATGCAAACATGGAATTATAAATTCTAATTTTTTTTAAAAGTGTGTACTCAATAATCCTCCATAATAATCTAATAGATTATATAGTATAGAAGGAATATCTTTATAAATGATGTAAATGTAAATATGGAATTATAAATTCTAATATTTTTTCAAAAATGTGTACTTAATGATCCTCCATAATAATCTAATACATTATCTAGTATAGAAGGAATATGTTTAATAAAAGGTATTCTAATTTTTCCTTGCCTACAACAAAGATTGAATTTAGGTCGGTTACTTCTTTTGATTTGTTCATTAAGCCAAAAAAGAGCACCACAATAACGGCAGATATAAGAACAGTTTCCAAAGTCGATGTACATATTAGTATCACCTAAGAAAAAAAATTTAGATCAGTTTGTGAAACTATTATATAAATATTTTTTTTCTTGAAAAAATTTATTATTGAGTATAAGTAAGAAATTTACAATTGTGTGTGTTGTTTTCAAATGCTGATGCATGGACTTGTTCAGAAGATCTGCTTTCAGTTTCAGAGATTTGTTGCATAGGTTGGCTTTTAGTTTCAGACATATGTAGCATATGTATGCTTTCAGTTTGGGTGATATTTTGCATCACATCAACTCTGGATCGAGGGATCAGTGTGAATGAATCTCTTGTACCAGAACTTGATTTACTTGAGTAATCAGTATTTACAACTGTTGAATCCTCGTCCATATGTGAGATGATACGATGTACGCGGTAGTTAGATTTTATGAGCGTTTTTTAATTTTTTTCTTCGGCTCCATCTGTGTATTACAATACATTGTGATTTAATAAACTATTTTGTAAAATTTATATTTATGTTAGAAAAGATTATGGCATATGAGTAAGCATGATTACTATATTAGACAAAACAGAATAAATAATTTTATCTAACAAATAAGATAAATTAAGTGTACATAACACGATAAGTAAATATTTATGAGAAATTTTTAATTAATGAATGAATATTATAAAATTATTATGATATAAAACAATATAACATATATAAACTGAATATACAATTTCAGAAATAAAAATAATATATGTATAAATATTTTGTAATAATAATACCATAAGTAAAATATGAGAAGAAATTAATAGTTTATAAGCATATATAGTATCCTACAATATTATACTATAAAGTAAAAGTAATATACTTTATTATAGATAAAGTAAATAAATATATTTAGTATTATCAATAGCAACCGTATCTAATTTCATAAATAAATATTGAAATAATAAAGACATAAAATTTTAATAATACCTGAAATGCTGTGTAAATAGCAAATTTCAGCCAACCAAATCAGACTATATATAGAAATGATGTTTTGTTATGAAGATAGAGCAGGAAACGATTGATTTTCAAGTGTATTAGTATAATATGGAGATAAGAAATGACCAAATCTTCTCAGAAACGACACAATAAGGAAATAAATTATTACCACATAATGGTTATAATATGTTAAAAACAAAATATAAGAAAGAAAATAAAACAAATGTATTTTAGAATTGACCTAATTGTACTAATACGCTACATACATATATTCAATCAGGAAAAAACTATAAGAATAAAGCAATTGAAACATATTTAGGAAAAAAGATAAAGTAAAGAAAATGTAAAATAAAAAAAATAAAGTTTTCAGAATAAAAAATTAAAAACAAACATGTATGATGTTAAGGATATTATTATGTTAAAAACTATTGAATTGTGTCAACTTCGGCTTTGCAACAACTATCTGTACTAATACAAATCAATTTTTTTGTTCCTGTTTCGAGGCCAACCGTTTGCACTAGTATAACTCAAATTTTTTTGTTTTTGTTTTTATTTACTATTTTGTTTGTTTTAATAGCTGACAAATGCCAATAAAAAAAGAAAAGTAATATAGTTATAAACAATAATATGTATTATTATACATGTATTAAAAGGAATGAAAGCTATTATTGCTTCCTGAAAATAATTATAACAGAATAAGGGAAAAAAATTTATATATAAATTTATGTCTCAATTACATCATAAATTTAGACTTTTGAGTTATTTCATGCCCCTGCGAGAAAATTTTTGGATTCCGTCTTGTAATATTTCCTCACACAAACTTGTAGCTTATTTCCTAGCACATGTTAACAAAAAGAATAAAACAACATTATAATCGTGAGAATTAAATTTTTGAATATAAAAAACAAAATTTTTGATAAAGAAAGATATTTATTTGTAGTAAAGCTTAGAACAATGTATAAATATAAAGCGTTAGTCAACGCAGGAAGAATAGTAGTGAATGACCAAAGGTGGATTGAAACGAAAGAATAGTCAAGTACAGGCAACAAACATTAGTGAATGAAATATGAATAGCAGTCGACTGGAAGGGAAAAGTTGTCCAGCGCAGGTAAGAAAAACAAGAAAGTACAAAATGGAGTTATATATATGACATCTAGTAATATACACGACTGCCACCTATGTTATCAAGGAATTTATACCATAAGTAAAAAAAATTTGTATACATTTAGTTCAGGTTATATTCATTTGTTGTGAAGAATATATACCATGAGTAATTGAAATAAAATCTGGCAATATACATGGCTACTAGCTACATTATCAAGGAGTTTATGTCATAAGTAAGAAAAAATAGTATAGCTTAGAATAACAATATACAGGATTACACATATACTAAGGAAAATAAAAGATTTTAGTGTTCACTAAAAAATTCAGAAAGATATAAGTTAAAACCATAACTTTAGCCGAGAATGGGCTAAATGGAAAAAAGAGAGAAATGCAGGGAAAACAAATAGAGGAATAAAATATAAAATCATACACATAACCAGCAAAGAAAAAACAGAGGAATAAGTTATAGAGCAATATAAAAAAAAATAAGAATCAAACAGTTTGTGCAATATACCTAGTTACACTAATATATCATATACATAAAATAAATCAGTGTACAGGGAAAAAAAAGCTTTATGTTATACTGTAAAATGAGTAGAGCTAATAAATATATGAAGAAACATTTAGGAAAACATAACATTATATATAAATATTTGGTTCAGGTTATAATCATTTATTGTCAAGAACATATACTTTAAGTAATTGGATACAAATTTAGCAATATATACGGCTGCCATCTACATTATTAAGGAGTTTATGCCATAAGTAAGAAAATTTAGTATACATTTGGTTCAGATTATATTCATTTGTTGTGAAGAATATATACCATAAGTAATTCAAACAAAATATGACAATATACATGGCTACCAACTACATTATTAAGGAGTTTATGAAAATAAAATATATTGGCATAACTCTGAAATAATAAGGGCAACATCAATGATAGCCATATCTGTAATAACAATTACTTAGCACATGTTAACAACAAATGATATATAACATCATCATAACCGGAGAAGAATAAAATGTTTGAATATAAAAAACCGAGTTTTTGATAAATAAAGGCATTCTATTTTAATAAAATTTAGAACACTGTGTAAATATCAAATGTCAGTTAATAAATTAAGAATAACAGTAAATGACCAAAAATACAATGAAGAAGAAAAAGAGTGAACTATAGAGGAAACAAACGGCTATGTACAAAATAGTATCATAGACAAAAGCAGTTTTATAAATACAAATATATAGTTCAACTAAAACAAAAGACAAATTAAAATGTATTGGCATAAGTCCAAAATAATAAGGGCAACATCAATGATAGCCATATCTGTAGTAGCAATTACCCGGCACATATTAACAACAAATGAAATATAACATCATCATAACCATAAGAGAATAAAATATTTGGATATTAAAAACCAAATTTTTGATACAAATAAACATTATATCTTAATAAGATTTAGAAAACTTTGTAAATATAAAATCTCAGTTAATCAAATTAGAATATAAATAAATGACTGAGAGTACAATAGAGAAGGAAAAAACTAAAGTGCAGTATAAAACATTTCATATAACGAACAAACATAACATTATAAATTAATATTCTAGAACAAATCAACCAAAGTAAATTGAAAAAGTAAATACCTGATTCAACGAACTACGGGCAAAACGATAGATCAAAGAAAGCAACGAAAATTACTAAGCAGCAAAGATAGAACAAAGAGATATAAAGGAGGCGGTAAGGTTTGTAAGAAATGGGTAGTATCATTATGGTCTTTAAAGAGTGAAAAAGCAGGGAGAATAGAACATGGTAGATAATATTAGCTGAAAGACGAAGACAAAGAAAGAGTAAAAAAGTAACATACAATATATATACAGAAAGTTACCAATGTTTTGCTTAATCTCGGATACAAATCCCTGCAAACAGAAAGCAATAGAAGTAATGATTAATTAACAACAGCCGTCACACTGCATGAAGACCACCGCAAAATGTAAGCAATAAATAACAGACAGTTATTTTTTGGTTACATATTATACAAAACGAAAAAATAAAAAATACATATGTAAGAGTAAAAGATTAACATAAATATTACTACATTTAGATCACGATAAATATTAGAGATTTGTTCAAATTAATACAAATAAATCAAGATATAGTATATAAAAACAGGGACAAAAAAAGAAATAACATGAATAAAAAAATATGAAATTACGAAAAAAAAAATTTCTTCACAAATATAACAGTCGAATAACAAATAAAATAAAAAACATAAACAAAACAACATGAAAAATGAACATAGATCTAAAATAGACGACCAAACATCCTAAAAAAAATTTAATATAAACATAGATCTGAAAAACATGACCGAATCCATGAAATCAAAACAAAAATAATCAACGAAATGAAAGACGAAGCTAACAAATAATGTAATGGAACAAAAAAGTACCATGCATATACAACAAAAAAAAAAACACAAAACATCAAAAAATATATATATGCAAAAAGAAAGAAGATGAAAAATGAATACATCTTGCCGAGAAAAAAAAAAAGAAGATCTAGAAGGTTGCAGAAAGAAGAAATATGAGAAACGAAGAAATTTGGCCAAAAATTTTAAAAAATGGACAGATGTAAAAGGTTGCAGAAGAGAAAAAATGGAAGAGAAAAAAGTAGATCCAGAAACAAAGAAAGATAAACACATATCTAGAAGATCATAGAAACCAACGAACGAAAAAAAAAAAAAAAAAAAAACCCTATTCAATCTAAGTGCGCAAACAGAAAAACAGATCTAGAAGGTTGCAGAAGAAAACAAACAGAAGAAAGGAAAAAAAAAACCCCCCAATCTGAGTGAAAAAAAAAGCCGTAGAAGATTGCAGAACTAAAAAAACGAAAGAGATAAATGACTACAGAAAGAAAGAAAGAAAAAATCGCCGAAATCAACAAATGAAAAAGGAAAAAAAAAAACTCAGGCTTAGTCTCGAAGAAGAAGAACACTAGAAGGTTACAGAAGAAAATAAAAGAAAGAGAGAGAGAGACCACTACAGAAAGAAGTGAAGGAAAACAAATGAAAAACGAACAAACGAAATAAACCAAAAGCATGAGTAAATGACTAAAACGGTCACAGCAAATAAATACACAAAAAATTGAAATGAAGGGCAATATAATAAATTTACACTCAACAGGACATAACGGGAATTACAATTTCAGCAGAAGAAAAAAGCATGGTTAAAACGAGAAAGACAATGTTCATTGCACTGTAGCATGAATAGTGAATCCCGTCCTCTCCTTTAGTATATGTAAAGTATAGATAATCGTTAAAATATTAAACTATAGAATAGCACTAGTTGTAATTTAAAAAAAATAAAAAAGTAGAAAATAACAAAACACACGTAAAAAGTAAAATTATAAATAGAGAAAATTAAAAAAGAGAAAATGGGGGAAGGGTTGCCACATGGAAATTTGGGAAGTGTTCTATGGGAATACTGTAGAAAAAAAATGTGCAAAGATAATTTTTAATATGACATAAATTATATAAAAAATAATTAAATAAGGATGTACTAGTCAAGCCCCATCTCAATTCGGCCACAAAAGTCAGTTATAGAATGGTTTTCTAGACATTTTAATAAAATTATTTTAATCATTGACAAAAAAATGGAAAAAAAAATGCATGAAAAAAAATCACTTTCATAAGACTAAGGCAATGAAAAATGTATTTAAAAAAACACACGTAAAAAATTAAACTAGAAAAAATAAAACATTTTAAAAATATAAAGAAAGATAAAAAAAATAAGTGAAAGGGAAAAAAATAAACGAGAGAAAGGAGAGGGAGGGCTGCCACGTGGCGGTTCAGGAGAAAGAGCATTTGACTGTTTTATGTATTGCTAGACAAAATGTGATTGTTATCTTAAACAACAAACATTAATAATAAGGGAGTTTCTCTTATAAGACTAAAAAAAATGGACTACTGATAAATGGACAACTAATACTTCTTTATTTTCAATCGTTTGATTTATATTAAAAATTATTTATTTTACATACTTTTTCAATCTGCTGTGATTTTGATCAAATCTAACGGTCAAAAATTAACCTTCTAGTAAGGGACAATACTAAAAAACTCTCATTATTTATGAGACCTTTTCTGGCACGTCAACATACCGGTAAGCTAGATTTTCTATCCGTTAGATATGTATAAAATCACATAAGAGTAAAAAAGTACGCATATCTAACGGTTAAAAAAACCTGACCTATCAGTAAGACAAGTGTACGAGAGAAGCTCCCATTATATCTCTATATATAAAGGAACCAATTTTATACTTTTTCAACTAAATTTACAAGGTCTTAGTTGAAAAGCAAAGTCCCTCCCTTTTTTTTCTTTTTTTTTGTTTCTTACCTTAAAAATTATTTATTTTTTCATTTTAGCCCTTTTTGACTTTTTATTTTTGTCCTGATTTTTTTTTCCATTTGATTCCTTTTACCCCAAACTTATTTATTTCTCCATTTTGATCCTTTTTTATTTTTACTAGGGGTGATAATTTGGGTTATGACACGATAAACGACTCAAAATCCGTACGAAGTTAGCGGGTTTAGGTCATAATTAGGTTGACACGATTAATAAACGGGTTGGGTTAAGGTTGACCTTCTAACACAAAGTGAGACGAATTGACACGATTAACTATATGTGTCTTATGCAATCTAATGATATGTTATATAACATGAAAGTTTATATGACATATTAAATACAAATTATATGAATTTTAATATTTATAGGTAAAATTTATTTAATTTTCTTAAAAAGAAAAGATAAATTGACCAATAAACATGTTAAAACTGTCATCATCGTGTTAAGTAAGTTATTATTATATTAGTTATTTATTCAATATATTAATTAAACGGGTCATACGGGTTGACACGATTAATAAATGAGTCGTGTTTGGGTTAACATTTTTGACACGTTTAATAAATGAATCGTGTTTGGGTTGACGTTTTCTGACACGAGTAATAAACGGATTGACACGAACACGACTCACTAACATCAATTGCCACTTGGTTTCTTTTGCTCTAAAACTTATTTATTTATTCATTTTAGTCTTTTTCTCACCTTTTTTTTTGGCTTCTTGCCCTAACAATTTAATTTTTTTTATTTTTGTTCATTTTTAAGATTTTATATTCAGATTTTATATACTTTTAATAATACTAAAGTATTTACAACTTAATACATGGATTACTCCCTCCATGCATAACATGTAGAGTTTAACTAGTTGATAAAATAAATTACTTTAACTTTGTCTAATTAGTTGACATTTGGAATTAACCAACTTGAACTTGGAATAGTATTTCATTTTTAATATTTTATTAAGGAATTATTAATCTTTTAATACAGTAGGGGCCAGTCAACAATAATATATTACCATTGGATATATTTTAGGGAAATAGTAGAAAATAGGCCAATATAAAAAGTTTAAGAAAGTATATAAGCCAATTTTTAGTTATAAAAATTAATAGGCCATAATTTGTCAAGTTATGGTTCATAACCAGATAAGTTATGGACAATTATGGACAATAACTTGTCAAGTTATGGTTCATAACCAGATAAGTTATGGACGAAAACAGTAATTTAACCTATTTATTAACTTATGTAAATTATTGACCTATTAATTTTAATTCATCTCAAATCTTAGCATATTTTCCTCTTTCCTCCCTATATTTTATTAGGTCTTACGCCTTCATTTCTTTTACATGCGATGTAAAGGGACACCAACCTTTATTTGGTCATTAGCGTTATGAATGATGCCAGCCCGTTGTTTCAGAAGTAGTTTATTTATTACATAGGTATTAAACTATTATTATTATTATTATTATTATTATTATTATGGAACAACTAGATTATGTGTATAATACAATCAACTTTGTTACATGAGTAGCATTCTTTTCACTTGTGATGATAACCATATTTCCATATTTCCTATATGTTATTAGCTCTTGTGAAAGCCAAATTTTGGTATAAAAACCATAAAATAAACATATTCATCTCCTTTCAGAACAAAATAAAGTTCATAGAATAAATTTTATAAATTTATCCTGAATTTTGACACTTGTAATTGCATGCCTTATGAATTTTAAAATATGCATGTTGTGTCCCTGAACTTTGTCACTTGTATCAATATACCTCTTAAGGTTAACTCCGTTAAATTTTTTAACAGAAATTCTTACAAACACCCCTTGAACTTTGACACTTATTTTACTATGTCCCTGAACTTTAAAATATATTTGTTTTGCCCTCCGAATTATGATAAGTCTCCACTTTTCTCTCTCCATCTTGATTCTATCAGTTTTTTGATCGTAAAAGTTGATATGACAATTAAATTACTAATTATCTATAATATTTGACCATTAAAGTTTGTAAAGTTAATGGATATCTTAAGGTATCTGGTGAAATTTTTTTTTTTAAATGTACAATAAAATAAATGACTTGAACCATTTTGATTTAGAAATGCTATATATGTATAAAGCATAAACATGTTTTTATGTCGAGCACTTCTATGTAGGTGAAATATTAAGAAAAAAAATAACAAAATTCATTCCATTATACATATTTACTTCTCATTTTCCCTCTTTATTACCTCTAATCAACTAATGTTTTGAGAATTGATGTTTAACTAATATTTTTAGAGGAGAAGGTGCTCAATAAACCTCAAATATCATAGATAATTAGTAATTTAATGGTCATATCAACATTTCCGTTCAAAAAACTAATAGAATCAAGATAGAGGGAAAAAAGTTGAAGACATATCATAATTCGGGAGGCAAAATAAGTACATTTTAAAGTTCAAGGAGCATATTGATACAAGTGACAAAGTTCAAATCATATATAAGCAATTCCGTTAAAAAACTTAATGGAATTATCTTAAAGGGACATGTTGATACAAGTGACAAAGTTCATGGAGCACTACATATTTTAAAATTCAGTGAGCATATTAACACAAATGACAAAATTTATAAAGAATTTATAAAACTTGTCCAAGTTCGTAGTATTTGATGGTTGCTACATTCTTGTTCAAACTTCAAATCAAAGTAAAAAAGACCAGCTGGATTACCCTATTGTGCCCGTATAAGAGTGAGCCGTACAATGCAAAGTTTGAAGTTTGAAGTATGAAACAATTCAATGGACTTCTTTTGCCAGCAATTCTATAAATTTCTGTGTTTTGGACGTTGGATTAAAAAAAAAAAATCATCCACTTGAATTTTTTTGTTAATAATCGAAACATGCGACACTTTTTTAATAATCGAAACATGTGACACATTTAACTTTTGTGTTGAAAGGATATAAAATGAAAAACAGAACATGTGTCGTATGACAAAAACATCTCTTATCATATTACTCTATATATAAAAATACTATATTTCTCATGATATTGACGAGTAACACATGATACAACATAAAAATACGTTTATACGAAGGAAGGAACAAATAACATACAAAACTGATCTATGGGGTGTTGTTTGGAATGGTCAGGTATTTGGTTTACTCCCACAAAGTATTGAGATTCGAACCTCTTTATAAATTATAGGCACCTACATGACAAATGTCATAATTTGTAGAGGAGGGTTCTAGTTTCCAACTTGTGCTCACAAACTGGGTTCAAAAAATTTCTGGGTATTGAAAAGAAAAAACATAATAATAATAACATACTAAACTGCATGTAGAGTAAGCTTTGCCATCAATTTATCCCCCACCTTCTTGTGGCAAAGGTCCATCCAGATTCCAGCCTAACGAACTCTGCTACTCCTCTTTTAGGACTTCGGGGCTTTTGTAACCCGAAGGGGACAAACAGCGATTCTTTTTTGCTTGAACATCTCTATACATTTTTTTGTGAGATTAAACCGCTCATAAAAAGCGAGTCCCACTGGGTGAATAGAACTCAATTTAGTGGGACCATTTTTTTAGCCCACGAGGATGAATACTATTTTTCCGTCAAATTAAGAGGCTGTTCTTTTATTCTTTTTGATAAGTAATCTGAGTGTAAATTTTAAGTTGAGTTTGAGTTATAACTTGAGTTGAAGTTGTAATTTAAGTTTGATAGGACTAAAATTCGAGTTCAAGTTTTCCCTTCAACTCGAGTTCAGAAACTCGAATTCAAATTAATGAACAATATTTTTTCATTCTTAAAAATGCTATAACTTTTTCGTTTTAATTCTGATTGAGATGATTTTTTTTCTATGCGTTGACAACGAAAAGACGAATAAAACCCGACCCATATACCCTATTAAAATTTTTCATCAGCATTGAGTTTTTATTAAAATACTATCTAAATATAAATTTAAGTTTTGACTCACTCAAACACAAACTTAAAAAGATTCTTATCTCAAACCATAACTCAAATGTACACAACTAAACACAAACTTAAGTTATAAGTTTAACTTAAATTATAACTCAAATTCAACTCAAAAATTATATTCAAGTTAAACTCTAAAAGAACAAGCCCTATAATTATAAAAAAATTAAAAGAAAATAAAACTAGATTATAAAAGCAATAGTGTCCATTAGAAAGGTAACATTAATTAAATTATGGATTTAGTGAGAGACCTTTGAAAATAAAATTCACGTTTTTCTTTTAATAAAAGGACCTTCTTTAGATATGTTAATAAATTTTTATAAAATTACGTAAAAATTAAAAAATATATAAATTTAATAATTAAAAAATATATAAAGTTAACCATTAAAAAATTTGACTTATTAACGCACGGACGTATTAGAAAATTTTTTTAAATTAAATTTTCTCCTCGCAAGAAAAAAAAAAGTAAAAAAAAATCCTTCTTCACTTTGTACGTGACCAATCCCAATACCAAATTTAACGGCGATCGTCTTTAGTCCACATAAAATCCCGTACAAGCGAAAAGCACACAATGTAAATGTAACTCCTTTACGAAAAGTGACACGTGCTCCTTCCCTTCATTTATGAACCACACGTCTCATGTTCTTAAGCCTTCCAGAAGCTCTGAGACAAACACACACACACACACACACACTCTCTCTCTCTCTCTGTTGCAAGCTCTGCTACACCAAGGTACTTTTCTTCTTCTTCTTATTTCGAAAAATTTGATCATCTTAATTAAAAGTTTTTAATTTTTATCAACAATTAAATTTATTGTTCAAGCTACGATTCTAACTACGAAGAACAAGTAATAATTTTTAATCATCGTTTTTGCATTTCTTCATTTGATTTCGCGAGTGAAATTCAAACTGAACCATGTTTTTCTTGATTTTTGTTTTTTTTTTTTTTTTTTTCCTGAATTTACCTATTTCTGTGGATCAAAGATTCTTTCCATTTCTCTGGACTATATTCTGAATATTTGCATTAGCTTTTTTAGTTTTATAGTTTTCTATTTTTTAATTTCAGCATATATATATATATATATATATCTCTCTCTCTCTCTCTCCATATATATATATATATATTTATGTGGTTATAATATAGCTTCAATTTCAAATATGGTTTCAGTCAGTAAGAAATGAGCAACCGAGCGAGCCGGACGCTCTACGTTGGCAATCTTCCTGGGGATATTCGTCTGAGAGAAGTTGAAGATTTGTTTATCAAGGTTTGTCTTAATTACTTTATGTTTAACGTTCAAAGTTGTTGGTTTTATTTTATTATATTTTATTTTTTGATGGGGTTTAACGTTCAAAGTTTATATCTTTGTAGTATTATATATGAACGGTGGAAATTCACGTTTTAGTTTCTTTATTATTGTTGTGTTGTTTTCGTGCTTCCAAGTTTATTCGAATGAAGCTCTTTGTAAAAGGATTATTATTTTTCCTTACCTTCAAATTTTCATTAAGTTTACAGCAAGTCAATTTGGGTATATTTTTGGAACCATTAGGGAAATTGGATTTGTTTTGGGACTAGTATGCAAACTAATCCGTAATATGACTACGGGTTAAGTTCAAAAATTTTGTTTCGGTCCTTTATATTATTTATGCGAATTGCTGACTACCAATGTTCTCTCTCTCTGCTTTTTTTTATGTCTTTTAATGGGAAAATTTTTATAATGCAGTATGGGCCCATAGTTGACATTGATCTGAAAGTACCTCCAAGACCGCCGGGTTATGCTTTCGTTGAGGTGGGTTCTAAATATTTATAGCTTGTAGAAGTGAGTTATTGTGATGAATTTTCCATCCTTTTCCATCTTAATAGATAGGTGATGAAATTTTATTGCCTTGAACTAGACTTGTTTATACACAAGTTTCGTATCTCCTTTATTTATTTATTTAATACTTCATAGACATTCTTTATTGCAGTTTGAAGATCCCCGTGATGCCGAAGATGCAATTAATGGTCGGGACGGATATAATTTTGATGGCTGTTGCTTAAGGGTTAGTTTTACTTGCTTATTCCTATTCTCTTGTACCAAAATCTCTCCATATTCTGTTATAGCTAGATGCCAGGTGCCACAATTGCTCCCCTTTCTCATTATATTGCATCTTTATTGGTACTTGTAGGTTGAACTCGCACATGGAGGTCGAGGATATTCATCATCAGCTGATCGTTATAGCAGTTACAGTAGCAGTAGCCGTGGGGTTTCCAGGCGTTCGGACTATCGTGGTACGTGTAGTCTAAGATGCTTTTATTTGTAAGCTCTAGAAAGTAAAACTTTGTTTGAGAATTGATTTTATGTTACTTTGCTTGTGCAGTGCTGGTGACTGGATTGCCTTCTTCTGCTTCGTGGCAAGACCTGAAAGTAAGCACCATACTTCTAATTCATCTTATATGGCACTGCCCTTTACACGTGAGGCTTTGTGCAACTGCGTTGTGAAGTATCATCATTGAATTAGTTGAATCCATTCTTAAAAGATATTGGTCACATGTGTTCAATTACCAGGATCACATGCGGCGTGCTGGTGATGTCTGTTTTTCTCAAGTCTTTCGTGATCGTAGGGGTAAGTAGTATCAACTGTTCTGAGTTGCATGAATCTGGAGTTTGGTATGAAATTTCTCAATTGCTTTGTAATAATTTTCTTGTAGGTATGACGCGAATTGTGGACTACACAAACTATGACGATATGAAATATGCTGTGAGTTAATAATATTGAACTGTTTATAATTATGTAGGGACTTGTTTTCTAATGGTTTCACTATCATATATGGATCTGATGTTCGAAAGCAATTTTATGAAGATTTTAATTGTCACGAAATAGCAGAAATCTGATGGTTGTTCTTGGCAAACTTGTTTTAATATACTCTGCAGATCAGGAAACTTGATGACTCTGAATTTCGAAATGCCTTTTCTCGGACGTATATTCGGGTATGTGAAAAAATTTCAATGTATTTTCTCAGCTGTGTTGTGATCTTATGCCTGTACAATCTTTTAATTAATATGGTATGTTTAGGTGAGGGAGTTTTATTCAAGGCGAAGCTACTCCAGGAGTCCCAGTTATGATTCGAGGAGGAGCTACTCTAGAAGCCCTAGTCGCAGTCCATATAGAAGCCGTAGCCCTAGTTACAGCTATGGCTATCGTGGCCGCAGCAGAAGGTCCATTTGGTTTCTTTGTAATAATATGAAACAAGAATATGATTAATATATGTATGAAACAAGAATACGATTAATGTATTCTGCAAATTGATTGGGTTTTATTTTTTGCAGCCTTTCACCAAGGGGAAAATATTTACATCACTCTCCGCCGGTATCTGTATCATCTAGGTCTCACTCAAGGTGTGTACATCTGCCTTTACTTAGTTATCTAAATTAATATAGGAATCTAGGATAGCTGCTTTGTATAGGGCAAATTCCAAATTTCTTAAAATTTGTATTAAGTTATTTATTTATTTATTTGCCAAGGGGAATTCAAGTTCCTGTTCTTTGTATTCAGGATTTTGAAGAATATCAATTGAAAGCTTTTTTGTTTTATATATTTTAAGGTCCATGATTCCATTAAATTATTTTTCTGATTCTTAAAGTATATAGCTAAGTTCTTCAGCCAGCTATTTGCATCTAGCAACTGATATAACGGTCTCTGACTGCATCTCTCTCTTAGAAAACTCTCACGTTGTTTGGGACTCTATTATTATCTCTCCCTAGATCATTCTCTGTCTCTCTCTCTCTCTGTCTCCTTTTTTTGTGTCAAACTTTTCTTTCATGCCAAACTTCTTTTGTTTATTTTGTTTATTTGTTTCTTTGAATGGAAGTGAAAAAAGAAAGGAAGTATTTGATGCCATCAACATTTATCGGAGATAAATCCATAATCATCTTTGTGTTGCTTTCTCCTGAGACCTTAAAATTCTTGTGGATTGACATGCATTAGCATGTCATAAACTTGTGATAAAACTTATTTTCTTGTGCATAGTTTTGGAGTATGTTTCGTTCCCCTCAACTCTTAAATAACCAAGTATATCCATGAGTTTAAAATATGTATTTTGGCAAAGAAGTTTTGTTGAGCAGAGTTGCTCACTGGACTTGCTAAGTGCTAGCATGTGCTCAGAGATAGGTTGTAACCCTTCGGTAACTAGGTTATCTTCCTTTAGTAGGACTTACGTTGTAGACATCCTGATCTGCGAAGTTCCTCTAGATGACCATATTCCGAGCTTGTTTGATTCCCAAATTTTATCCTTTTCACATCTTACGTATCCAGTTTTTAGTTGGGCCTTATAATTCTTCTTTAGCGAGTATTTTTTGCACTTCCAATTCAATAATGGAATCAGACTTTTGTCAATCCTATTGACCTCATAAAGAATTGGAACTTCTTTTAGAAGAAACTATTGACTTACCTTTGGATCCCCTTGCACAATCTTTTGTTCTGGGTTTCTACTTGCGGCTTTTTTCACAAATCCTTTCATAAAAAGTCTTTTGGTACCCTTTCTTCAGATTTCTTGAAATTTCACAATTGTTTTAAGCGTTGAGGGGTTATTGAGTTAAAGGCTCGGCTGGTTGGCCATTTATCTTTCTTTTTTATGAAGGTTGCCTTCTTTGTTTGCTAGATCCAGCTCTTGCGGAGATCTGGGGACACAATGTTAGGAACCTGGTGGGATTTTGGTGCTCAATGTCTCTCAGTTGCGGTAATGCCACTTTTTAAGGGCCACCTTGGGATAAGACGTCTGTGGTGTAATACGCAAATGTTGTATGTTGATGGGTGCTAAACTGGTTCCATATACATCTAGTCCAAATACTGAGGCTGGATTGTATGAATAGTAGAAATTGTCAAGCACATCATTGTAGACATTCCAAAATGAAGATTTCCTTGCTCTAATGTGCTCCAAAGTTCAAGTGTGGATTTTGCTCATCTGCAATGTAGGAATGTGTGTTGCTCTTTGCCGTCACTTTTTGCCCCCCTGGTATTGTTGATTTGAGTCATGTTTCTACGTATGATGGAAAGAACATCACGAGTTTCAGGCGCAGGCGCCGAGAGGATGAATAGTTGTTTTTAAATTTTCAATGTGATTAACTGTGATGTGGAACATGGTATTGGGATATTGAGATGGATTGTGTGTGGAATTTTCGCAGGTCAAGGTCAAGATCTCGATCTCCAATATCATCCGTAAGATTCTTCCATTGTTTTTTTAATAAAATATTGTGTATGTCAACAGTTTTATTGTCATGCAGAATTCATGTCATTTATACTTGGCCTTTTGCATTGTTCCATGCAGCGTGCTCAGCGCCGACTGAGCCGGTCTAGGTCGAGAAGCGCATCTGTTTCCCGTTCCCCTTCTGTAAGTTCTAGCTCATGTTGCTTCCATTTTTCTTACGTGATCTTTCCGGTTTTGTACTTTGCAGGTGAGATCTGAATGAAGCCGATCCTTTGACACCAGGGACCGCTACTGAAGATCATGCTTATGTAGCGTTTTTAGATGTTTCAAGCATCAGATAGGCCCCGAGATAGGAACTTAGCTTAACTATATATTTTATCTTTGATAGGATTAATTATGGAGCGCTTTCTTTGGGAAGTGGATGATGTTTAACCACTGAACTGATGTCGTATTGCAGATCACACTCTTGAGTCCGAGTGTAATAGTTCGACTGAACTGAAGCTATGTCGTAAACTAAATTATTTACTTTAAACTTTTCAGCTATTGCTGTTATCTTGTTTTAAACTATGTTGCGTGTTTCTTCTATCTCCACTCCTCCCTAGGTGTAAATAATTATGATTTATAGGGGTAAGCCGTTTAGAAGCTGAGGGATGTTTGGAGCACCACTGGTGTCGAATGCCTTTATAAAAAGTGAGTCTTATAGTAAATAGTTTATTAGTTGTGGCACCTTAAAAGCGTTGTCAGGCTGATTGCATTGCATTCAGTGAAGTCTAACAAAGGGCCATGTTAATATCTAAAAGAGGAAATTCACAAATAAACTCCAAAGTTTTGGCGGCTAGTGTCAATTAGATCCCTGGAATTTTCATTTGAAAATAAACTCGAAATGGCTTCTTTTTCTTTTTTTTTCTTTTTATCAAAATCTCCTTGGGGCTTGAACGTTTGAAAAAAAAAAAAAGGGTTAATTTTAAATTTAACCCTCGAAGAAAGAATAAAGATTATCTTAATTTATCTCCTATGACTTAAAAATGGTATAAAACTTCCCTACGAGCTTATCATAAGTAATAACTTTGGCATTTTGAGAATCAAAGCGTCCATTTTTTAGTCATTTTGATCATTCGTCGGTTACGTGATATGATTAGTCAGTTGCAAAATAGAATTTGAAATTAAAAAAAAAAAAACTAATTGTTAATTCTTTCTCACTTTAACTTTGGTTTTGGCTCTTTTGCTCGCAATTCCTGTACCTCTTTCTCCTATATTGTCTTCTACCAATTAATCGCGCAATCCACAACAACTAAAAATTTAGCGTTGACGAGAGTTTGGTGCCATTTGAATTATAAAGAACAAAGTGAAACAATCCTTATTCTGAGGTTAAATTTAAAACTAACTTGAAAAAATTGCACATTAGTAACTCTTAAGTGGCACCATAAAAATAATTGTTACATCACAAACAGTTTAAAGTAGATTAGTTCTTTTCATAAGTACAAGTTGAGAACTTAAATTGAAAAGTAAATTCATGTAGGAAAAAATACTGTAGTAAAAAAAATAAAATAAAACTTAAACTTTTGTGAGAGGACACTTTAGTAAAAAATTTGAATTGTGAAACAATCAAGACCTAAATCACTTGCGGTGGTTATTTTCACAATTTCACCAACTACTACATTATTGTGTTTTGTTTGGTTTGATGACGAAGATGAACCATATCCTTTTCAATAAAAGGTACACTAAGCTTCAAAGAATACTAAAATTTATAATACAATAAGGGGGTTAATTGTTTAATTCTTGTTCAATTCAAAAGTTTAGGACCATAATTGACATAATCTTTAAAATGCGGAAGGACATACCTAATTTTTACTAATTAAAACCAAAGCAAGAAACGAAAGACGCCAATTTAAACATTTGTTAAAAGATGAAACGCCTTGGACATAAACCGCATTTACTCTGGTAGAGGGGAAGGTAAATATGAAGACATTAAGAAGGAAGCTTATCGGTAGGAAACCAAATACATTAGACAAAGTAGGATTTAAAAAAAAAAAAAAAAAAAAAAAAAAAAAAAAAAAAAAAAAAAAGCCAGCAATATTATTGTATTCTAGAGGCAATAATGCAAAACAAAACCAGATGGCTTCATTGCAAAAAGTCATTTCTTATATACTCAAAACAAATGGTTCACCAGGGAAACAAAAGCATTGATGAAAATGCTTTTCAAACATAAATAAATGACCCACCAGTTATACTTGTCCTGAAAAGCACTAGGTTTACTGTTAACCTAGCAGCGAGGGTCACTTGATGGATAAAATGGCCCATTCCTTGCCATCCAACATGTAATCTTATTTTATGTCCTCTAAGGCATAATACAATAAGGGGGTTAATTGTTTAATTCTTGTTCAATTCAAAAGTTTAGGACCATAATTGACATAATCTTTAAAATGCGGAAGGACATACCTAATTTTTACTAATTAAAACCAAAGCAAGAAACGAAAGACGCCAATTTAAACATTTGTTAAAAGATGAAACGCCTTGGACATAAACCGCATTTACTCTGGTAGAGGGGAAGGTAAATATGAGGACATTAAGAAGGAAGCTTATCGGTAGGAAACCAAATACATTAGACAAAGTAGGATTAAAAAAAAAAAAAAAAATCTGCCAGCAAAATTATTGTATTCTAGGGGCAATAATCAAAAACA
>NW_010359910.1:49220-66763 GCF_000414095.1 Morus notabilis
AAAAAAAAAAAAAAAAAAAAAAAAAAAAAAAAAAAAAAAAAAAAAAAATCTGCCAGCAATATTATTGTATTCTAGAAGCAATAATGCAAAACAAAACAAGATGGCTTCATTGCAAAAAGTCATTTCTTATATACTCAAAACAAATGGTTCACCAGGGAAACAAAAGCATTGATGAAAATGCTTTTCAAACATAAATAAATGACCCACCAGTTATACTTGTCCTGAAAAGCACTAGGTTTACTGTTAACCTAGCAGCGAGGGTCACTTGATGGATAAAATGGCCCATTCCTTGCCATCCAACATGTAATCTTATTTTATGTCCTCTAAGGCAAAGAAACTAAGAGGAAGCCAAGAGTCCGTCACACCACCTGGTGATTACCGGAAAGATCGTTTTCCGGGCAACTCCAAAAGTATTTGGAGCCTGTCATGTATATGACACACACAGGCATGCATATCATTTTCAAAAGCATTACATAATGTTTTGGTTTCATTCATAGTACTGCAAGTTTTTGCTTCACCCAGCAAGGATAACGATGAGAGCCTATGACCGATGCTGTGAAGATGTTCTATCGGACCCATGCCATTGTCGGAAGCCGCTGGATCTTAGAGCAGAATCTGACCCACCGGCTGCCTGGTGAAAAGCACCCCACCCTGGCTCTCTGTCGACCTGGTTTGATGAAAATACAGACAAGTAGTGCTCTCTTTCCCACGCAAGTCGACTCGATAAAGGATTTTCAGCTTCTTGGAAGTTACGACCTGATGACCCTGATGGGAAAAAGTAGAAACTGCTAGGTTGATCTGATGATGAGGCCACAGGTCCTACTTGGGCTGACCCTCTATGATTGCTTGATCTTCGGTTGCTGGGAATGACGGGCGTCCTCATGGTTGGTGAATTACTAGGTTGTGTTTGTTGTTGATAATACGCCTGTAGAGCTTGAACTCTATCACGGGTCCGAGCATTGCTCCCTGGATAAGGAGGAATCATTGAAGAAGTAACTGAGCTCCCAGCTCTAGCACTAGAACTGCAGAAAGAATGTATAGTCAGCATTGACGATTGATTAAGAAAAGGAATTTGCAAAGAAGGAAACACCTTAGGGGGAAAAAAAGGAAATATCTCAAGAAATTGTTGCTCCAAACTCCAAAGACATGATTTTTGTTATTTCCTTCGTTATTGGTCATCAAACATGTTAAAGGAGCTCCATGCCTCCATCGACTATCAGAGAGTACGCACAGTATGCCATAATAAAATACAAACTTCAAATTGTTAGGAAGTACCTGTGACCAACAAGGAATGGATGCATAAGAGACCCTAATCTTGGCATATCAGAGCTGGCCCTAGATGGTCGCTGACTAACAGGCGGAATAGAAGGCTGATCTGCACCACCCATACGACTGCTAGTTGAAAATGGAGGTGAATGGTGCTCCCAACCATGATAATGAAGATCCATACCGGGAAAAGCATAAGAAGTTGGCAAATCACTAGTTACGGATGCGCCATTCCAGTGATTGTTAAAGTTAGAAGCATCTGAAACACTTCCGCTGGAATTTGAGGATGAGGGATGAACGGGCCCGATGTAGGCAATATATGGGCAAGGGTGTGTGGCTGAGGATACTGCTGTATGCTCAGCAAAAATTGCATGCTGTCCAAGTAGATCATGATCTGCATTGCAACACTACTCCGTTAAATGTCTTGGTCAAAATGAAATAGAATAGAAACTGGAGGGAGAGAGAGATCCATTAAATGTCTTAGTCAAAATGAAAAAGAGAATAGAAACCAGAGGGGGCGAGAAAATTACATACCCAGTTAAGCAAAAAAGTATAATTGAAAAAAAAAAAAAAAAGAAGAAGAAAAGAACTTACATGCAGAAGGTGAAAACTCCCCGTCCCTGCGAGTAAAAAAGAGAAATTTTTAACTTGAAGGATAAGAAGTCAGGCTCAGGAACAAGAACGAAAATATTTAATAATAACAAAAACAACAACAAGAAGGAAACAAGAAAACCTTACCCTTAATTCTAATTGTACAAGAATTAAAAGCACCAAACCTTTTTATGAACTAAGTCTATAACTTAAAGTACTGAATATAGCAGAGCAACTAACGGAATATCTCTCTCTTCATAAACAATGAGCACTAAATTAGTGACGAATAGGAACTAGATAAAATGCAAGTTAAGTCCCAACCAAATATCAAATTCAGATGAATTACAGATTACAACTATACATTTATCTGAATAAATCCTTCCGTGAGAAAAATAACATGTAACTTCTTAGACAAGTTTGGTTAGGGGGTGCAAGGGGTCACTCGAACATAGGGCCGGCAATATGGGTCACGACACGACGACACGACTCGAAAACGACACGAATTTTGCGGGTTAAGGTTGAGAAAAAAGAGATTCGGGTCACAATTGGGTCGACCTGAAATTGACACGAAAATCATTGGTCAATTTCAGGTTAGACCCGTCTTAACCCGAACATGACACGAAACTCATAAAAAACTAAAAAATACATATATTTTTCATTTCATATTTTAAATTTTATTATGAACTTGTGATATCATGATAGTTATACTCAAAATCTTATACTATTATTTGCTTAATTTCAATGGATGTTATTGTAATTTAGTGTGTTATAAATTTTAAGTTATTTTTAGTATGTAAAAAACTAAGTAAAAGTATACAATTTTCGTGTCAATTTCAGGTCGACCCAATTGTGACCCGAATCTCTTTTTTCTCAACCTTAACCCGCAAAATTCGTGTACGTGACACGTCAGGAAAGCGATAGGAAGAAAGTGGTCGTGTCGTGTTCGTGTTGCGGTTTTTTAAAAATTTTGTGTCATGGGCCGTGTTCGGGTTGACTGCAAATTTAGAAAGAAACGATCAAAACACGACACGAACACGACACGTGACACGAATTGCCACCCCTACTCGAACACCCCCATATCTAAATTGTTCTTCGTATTCTTTACGAGTTTATCAATTGGTATCAGAGCACTTTCCCGGGATGACGAAGAGAACCGACGACTGTGAAAAGGAGAGAACAGAGGGAAATAAGGAAGATTTGTTGAAGGAGATGGAATCTTTGTGCGAGGATGTGAGGACCACGATTAGAACAAGGGATGGAGTTGTTGTTGACAAGGATGGACGAGTTGCTGAAGCAGCGGAGTTCTGCAGATCGGGAGCCGCTGGAGGTGGAAAACGGGATTCCGGCAGAACAGTTGTGCCGACAACGGGAACAGGTGAGAGATCGGCAAAATGGCGAGAGGGAGGGGCTTGCGCAGAGTTTCGGACTCCAAGGGTAGAGATGCCGATTTTTTATGGTGAAAATCTTGATGGATGGATTTTTAGGGCAGAAAGATATTTCACCATGAATAGGCTGTCGGAGATGGAAAAATTAGATGTGGCAGTGGTGAGCCTTGAAGGAGAAGCCCTAGCTTGTTCCAGTGGGAAGATCGACGACGGGCGATCTGAGATTGGGCGGAGATGAAACGGATGGTATTAGAACGTTTCCGGTCGACGCAAGAAGGGACTCTTTGTGAGAAATTCTTATCGCTACACCATGAGACAACGGTGAGGGAGTACCGCCGCCAATTCAAGACTTTGGCCGCGCCATTAACGAAGATTTCTGAGCAAGTTTTGGAGAGCACATTCGTGAATGGGTTGAAGCCGAGGTGAGAGCTGAGATTTGCATGTTGAAACCCAGTGGATTGGGCCGCATTATGGAGCTCGCCCAACGGGTGGAAGAGCGTAACCAATTGGTTCGCGGGCCCAAGGCCCAAATGGCTCAAGTTAATTCATGGAATAAGGGAGGCCATAGTTCGTCTGGGCTTGGGTTAAGGGGTAGTCAAACATTTGGCGGTGGGCCAAAGCTATCAAACCCAACGATTTCCACTGGGTGTTCTTCTTTGGCGGTGGGCCAAAGGACACTACGAGCGGGTCGGCGCCGTTCAGAAGACTCACCGACACAGAGCTTCAAGCGAAGAGAGAGAAAGGATTGTGCTATCGTTGTGACGGGAAGTATTCCATTGGACACCGTTGCTCGAATTGATAATTACAGGTTCTCATCATCCGTGAAGAGGAGGATTGTGCGGGGGAGAAGGATGAAGGTGCAGAATCCGAGGCGGAGGAAGAAGTGGTCGAGCTATCACTCAACTCGGTGGTCGGATTTACATCGCCAAAGACCATGAAACTTGAGGGAATACTTCATGGAAATGAGGTAATAGTTTTGATTGATAGTGGAGCTACACAATTTCATTTCTGTTGAATTGGTGCGGAAATTGGAGTTGCCGGTGGACCGAACGTGTGATTATGGGGTGATTATGGGGACTGGAATGTCTGTTAAGGGCAAAGGAGTATGCAGGGGTGTTGTGGTCACTTTGCAGGAGATAGAGGTCGTGGAGGATTTCTTGCCTCGAATTAGGAAGTTCAGATATGATTTTGGGCATTCAGTGGCTGGAGACTCTTGGTGTAATGACGGTGAATTGGAAGAATTTGACCATGAAATTCATTGTGGAAAACCGTCAAGTGTCTTTGAAAGGGGACCCCGGATTAAATAGGTCTTCAGTGTCTTTAAAGGCCTTAGAGCGAGCGTTTAGTCAGGAGGGACAAGGGTTGTGGCTTGAATTGAACAACATGGGGTTGAGTACTCAGGAAAGCGATAGGAAGGTACCCGAGGAGTTGGTTGAGGTGCTTCACTGTAGAGCTTTGGTGTTTGAGATGCCTGCAGAATTGCCACCAGAACGTGCAAAGGACCAAGCGATAGTGCTAAAGGCGGGAACTTCCCCGATTAATGTACGACCTTATCAATATCCACAGGTCCAGAACGAAGAAATTGAGAAGTTGGTCGGCGAAATATTGGCAGCAGGAAATATTCAAGCAAGTGTGAGGCCATATTTCAGTCCCGCTAAGTGTGAGTCCATATTCCAGTCCCGTTCTTTTGGTTAAGAAAAAGGATGGAAGCTGGCGTTTTTGTGTGGACTATCGGGCTTTAAACAAGGAGACAGAGTACCGGACCGTTTCCCTATTCTGATTATTGATGAACTCCTCGATGAGCTTCACGGGGCTGCAATTTTTTCCAAGATTGATCTTAAATCGGGGATATCACCAGATTCGAGTCAACCCGGAGGACGTGCCCAAAACGGCTTTTCACACACATGAGGCACATTACGAGTTTTTGGTAATGCCATTTGGGCTTACAAATGCCCCAACAACTTTCCAGTCACTCATGAATGAGGTGTTGCGAGCTTTTCCTCCGTAAGTTTGTCTTAGTTTTCTTCGATGACATACTTGTTTATAGTCAGACCTTGGAGGAGCATGTTCGCCACTTAGATCAAGTGTTAGCGGTTTTACAACAGCACCATCTTTTCACGAATGCGAATAAGTGTAGTTTTGGACAGCAATCTTTGGAGTATTTGGGACACATTGTCCCGGGCAAAGGCGTGTCTGCGGATTCGGCCAAGATAGATGCAATGCTGAATTGGCCTACCCCGACCATCGTGTGTGACTTGCGGGGATTTTTGGGATTGACGGGGTACTACCAGAAGTTTGTCGCGGGGTACAGCCACATCGCAGGGCTTTTAACGAATTTACTTCGGAAGGATGGGTTCCAGTGGACTGCAGAAGCTGATTAGGCCTTTTCTTGTTTAAAACGCGCCATGACCTCCGTGCCGGTTTTGGCTCTTCCTGATTTCACAAAACCGTTTGTGCTTGAAATTGATGCTCTGGGGTTTAGTGTGGGTGTAGTGTTGATGCAGAACCAGCAACCCCTTGCGTACTTTAGCCAAGCTTTGTCTCCGCGAGCTCAAGGTAAATCAGTTTATGAGAGGGAATTGATGGCCATTGTTTTGGCAGTTCAAAAGTGGCGGCCATATATGCTTGGCCGACAAGTGTAGCCTTAAGTATTTGCTGGAACAACACCTTGTGAGTGTGGAGCACCAAAAGTGGCTCACTAAGTTGATGGGGTATGATTTTGAGATTCAATAAAAACCTGGGCAGGAAAATTGCGCCACGGATGCTCTTTCTCGTATTGTCTACTCTCCGGGGTTGAGTGCCCTGTTGGTCTCTTCCATTGTCAACACACAAGAGCTACAGCAACAGGTGTTGCAAGATGAGAAACTCGGCCAGATTATTTCAGCATTACAGCTCCAGTCCGAGGCCTATCCTAGATTCTCCCTAGTGCAGGGACGGTTGTTGTATAATGGTAGAATGGTAGAGCCTAGAGGTTCGCCTTTCATTCCTAAACTGCTTCACTCTTACCATGACAGGGTTCTAGGAGGCCATTCGGGTGTCCTTAAGACTGACCGACGCCTGGCAGCGGATTGGTTTTGGTCGGGCATGAAGAAGGATGTGACCTTGTATGTAGCCGCATGTGACGTTTGCCGGCATTGCAAAGCCTCCACATTAGCCCCTAGTGGCCTGTTACAGCCTTTGCCCATTCCCGAACGGGTGTGGGAGGATATTTCGATGGATTTTATTGAGGGGTTGCCCCGTTCAGAGGGATTCGACACTATTTTGGTGGTTGTCGATAGGCTTAGCAAGTATGGTCACTTCATTGCCTTGAAGCATCCTTTCTCGGCTGAAACGGTAGCTAAGTGTTTCATATGTGAGGTTGTTCGCCTCCATGGTGTTCCGCATACAATCGTGACCGACCGTGATCGTATATTCCTCAGTCATTTTTGGACGGAACTTCACAAACAGATGGGAACTACCCTCGGGCGCAACACCGCTTATCACCCACAATCTGATGGTCAAACATAAGTGGTTAATCGGTGTGTTGAAACCTATTTGTGTTGTTTCACATCGGGTAAACCAGGGCAATGGCACAAGTGGTTAGCTTGGTCTGAATATTGGTATAATACCTCGTTTCATACCGCAGCACGCACTACTCCTTTTCAGGTGGTCTACGGCCGTGCTCCACCTCCTTTGTTGCGCTATGGCCACGGAACGTCCGCGGTGGATTCGGCGGATCAGCAATTGCAGGACCGAGATGCCATGTTGGACTTACTTAAGTTTCACTTGCTTAGGGCTCAGCAGCGAATGAAATCGGTGGCTGATGGTAAACGCCAAGATGTGCAGTATGAGGTTGGCAACCTAGTACCTTAAGTTGCGTCCCTACCGTCAGGTGTCTTTAGCCCGACGCCGCAATGGGAAGTTAAGTCCACGTTTCTATGGCCCTTTTGCTATCATAGCGTACCGTCTTTGTCTGCCGGAGGAGGCTGCCATTCACCTGGTATTTCACGTTTCCCAGCTGTGCCACGCTGTTGGCCATGGCCAAGTTGTGTCTATGATCCCACCACAGTTGATAGGTGATTTGGAATTGTGCGTCACACCAGAGGCTTTAATGGGCATGCACCAACGCATAACAGGGGGACATTCTGACTCAAGGTTTTAATCCGTTGGGAACATCTTCCGGCACATGATGTGACTTGGGAGCCCTATGAGGCCATCGATCGCTAGTTTCCTCATTTCCACCTTGAGGACAAGGTGCGTCTTTGGGGCGGGGGTAATGATAAGCCTCCTTTGCGTTTTACCTATGTGTGGAGGAGAGTTCGTGAGAAGAATGCGGCAGGAGCAGGGGAAGGCAGTGGAGATGCAGATCAAGGAGGTATTTCTTAGAAGAGTAATGAGTTGGCAAGTCAAGGGGGATGATGTGATGGGGATAGCTAGTAGTTAGTTGGTTAGGCCGTGGTTGTTAAGTGGGAAATAGTTAGTAGGAAGAGGAATAGTATAAATAGTCTAGAAAAGCATGAGAAGGGATTCATTTGATCATTCTCAGAACTTCTTAGACAAGTTTGATTAGGGAGTGCAAGGGGTCACTCGAACACCCCCATATCCAAACCTGTGATTCTGTAATTCCGCCATTAATAACAGTGATCAAGCTTGTGACCTAGCTTGTTTGTGCATAAATCTTGCGTAGCCTTTCTCTAAACTGTTCTTTGTATTCTTTAGGAGTTTATCAATCATCCACATTTACTCAAAAGACCAAACAAACACATGCTCACATACCTATATGTATACATGCAAAAAGACATCTCATAACTAAAATAGACTAATACAGGGTCATAAAACTAATAAACGGAAGGCTAAAGGCCCCATAGCCTATGATATAAAAAGATACATTCATACACACACACATGATGAATTCAATTTTAATGTACATAGTACTTCTAATCATAAACATGACAGATTTAACATTAATGCTTCGCAAAAGACAACCAATATGCTACAGAACAACAAACTCTGACATTGGCTTATTAGAAACTCTGACATGGGCTAAGGTTATAAGTGTCAATCATATACGTGCTTTCTTTTAAACACTTGCAACCTAGACATTTCTAATAGTTGAGTCTTGACTGGCTCCCATGAGCATTTTAAAAGGCAATTTTCCATTTTGCGAAGCTCACAAGCAAAATTTGTTACATGTAGTATACTCAAACTTCTGACAACAATGTACAGAAATATGGGACAAAAACTTTATTAAGTGAAAAGTGAAAACATAGACAAAAATGGAAAATAAACTGATCACAAACTACCAGCATACACATTAACCCAGGTCTAAGCTCAAAAGTATGAGATCATGCTTACTCAAATGATGAAGGGAGTCGCGTTAAGCTGCCAAACGGACACCAATGAACACCAAAGGACTGCAAAAAGAAAATGAAACCAAACATTATTAGATCCAGATCAAATTCATGCGGCTTTCTATCTATCCATCTCTTTGCAAAACAACGTTCATGCACATACACATCCTAAAGTACCTAGATGATCAAACAAAATTGTGTCTGAAATATGTACCTGAAAATGCAGGTGACTATGGAAAAAAGAATAATCCAGAGGTCTCATGGATCTCACGTTTTTTGAGTTACCCAATGGAATGGTACAGATGAATCTTATTGAATGCCTTTGGTTTACATACTTTGATAGAAACTACATCACTCTTCACAGAAAAAGCCTTTTAAACCTAACTTCTAAATTGATTTTCTAAAAAATCCCTACAAATATTATGTTTAGAATGGGCTGGGCCTTCTAGAAGTTGCGCTGCCATATGAAAGCATAACTAATGAATGATATTATGTAATAATAAGTGGATATAGAACACAAAGCAAAATGTGGCACTAATGAATTGGATTCTACCAACAGGGAGAAAGTAGCAACGTGAGCATAAGACAAACCATGATATACGAATTTACTCATTGGCTTAAAAACACTGTCACCTGAAATAGAAATAACAAAAGCAAAAAGAAAAGAGACTTAAGAAGAAATTCAAATAAAAGTTCACTCTTTACCATTTCAGAGTAGCTTAAATCATATAGATCCTCATCATGAACCCAATCATCCATGCTAATTTCTGGAAATGAGCGAGAACCGTTAGCATAAAGCCATTGGCCTTTCTCAATCTTCCGGCAATTAGGGCATTGCATGGCACCCTTTACATTGAATGCCGAACCAATGCAATCTGAAAGGAAAAAAATCAAAACAAATAATCAAGGGGAGAGAAGTGCACAAGAGTGAACTTATAGTCTGATTAACAACAAATCACTTTCTGAAAAAAAAAAAAGAAAATATAAAGGAAATAGCAATATCGTGACGAAAAGATGCTCACAAATTCCAAAACCAATGTCATGAAAAATGTAGTTCAATTGAAATAAATGAATCTAAAATGAAATAAAATGTAACCAGGAGACTGCAGAAACATCATTCACATTTGCTCAAGACAGTAAACTTGTTTGCACAACAATAACTATAAGTGTACATAACGGAAATAATCAACTTGTAGATATTGTCTATAGTATACAAGAAATCACAATGCTGAAAGACTCCTCTTATCACAAATAAACCGCAGTTTGGGACTTACTAAACTTGAGGGAAAATTGTTGGACATGGATAAGAGTGAGAGGGTAGTTTCAGGCAGAAAGAGTATGAGGTCCTGAGTATGTAAAAGTTGCATATTCAGAATTCATAATATAAAAGTCTACGAATTTCTCTATCAGAAGAATAATCCCATTGAAAATCATGTTTTTATGTGATTTACTTAATGCATATAATTGAATAGTTCACAGAATTCTAACACTAAAGTCGTTTGTGATGCCATGTTAATCACAAATATTTCAATATAGCCAATCAAAATTCATCTAACAATTGCCAACTTATCCCAAAAATCCTCACCCCAAGCAAAAGTTCTCTCTAAATGCTCTATTCCAGGTTTTCAGAGAAAATACAAACATCCATACATCATCAAATCACCGAATCTAATATAAAATTAGCTAATAATTCACTGCGTCAAACAGTGACAAGCTAAAACATAATTCCAGAAAAATGATCTAATCAGCAAAAACATTTCGATAGCTAGACATGCATAAATAAACACAAATAAAATCAGCTATATTAGCGATGAAATAACAATTACAATGCACAATTCAATTTCCTAATCAACCAAACACCTCATCAAAAGGTTAAAAAGAAGGAAAAAAATCCAGATCTTAGAAATTCTAATCTAAACAAACAGATTACCATAAACAAATCCGAAGGCGATTATCACTTACCGAGATGGAATTCATGGCCGCATTGAAGCTTGGCCCAGGATCTATCCCCATTATCGGAGACGGCCTCGAGGCAAATCGAGCAGGAGACGGAGCCGCCGCCGCCGCCAAGGCAGGACTTTCCGCCACAACCGCCATCGGCGGATTCGATCACCACATCGTCATCGTTCCCCAATCCCATACCAGTTTCAGAGTCAGCAAACCCTAGTCACCGTCCCAGCGACGTTACGAAGTCTGAAATCTCACAAAGAAAAAAAGTTGTCCGGCGACAAGGAATGAAGATGCGGATGGTGAAACGACGTCGTCACGTCCGGGAATTGGGAAGTTACGGAATTTGATTGGATTTTTTTTTTTTTTTTTTTTTGGTTTCTTTGGTTTTCTTCAGCAAAGCGAAGACGATGCGTCAGAGATGGTATTTCTTTTCTGGGATGCGAAATTTTCTCATGGAGAAATATAAAATAAAAATTATAAAATCCTTTCCTGGTCTCTCTCTCTCTCTCTCTCTCTCTCTCTCTCTCTGTGCGTCTCTCTTTTATAATTCACACGGCTTTGTTTGCTTTTCTCAATTTTATGGCTGTTTCTCTCTCTATATCCGTGAGTCAGTGGGGGAATTCCCACCGTTGGATTGGACTTACAAGTTAGTAACTATGGGCAGCTATAACTGTTATGACAATGTGATGGACGGCTAGGATGGAGTTTCCTGCTTGTGCTTGTTTTTGTTAAAAAAAAAATCTAGGTGGATTTTTCTATGGTTTCGATATCAAAGATTTTTTTAATGGTTTTGTATCTTTTTCTTTAGTTACTGTAATTTTCTAGTGCAAAATCCTAAATTACACTAGTAGTAGGTTTTTTTTTTTTGAAAAAAAAAGGTATGTATGATTTCTTTTTCTTTATTTACTTTACTTTTGTGGTGGAAAATGGATAAATGCGATAGGAGTAACGATAATATTTAGGGTCTTTTAGACATATATAGTCAATTTCTAATTGTTATGTAAAAGTAAAGTAAAATAATATGTTTCTGCTCAAAAAAAAAAAATGTTTAGTAATGAAAATCTATGTATTAGTTTCCCCTGAAAAAAAAAAAGAAGAAACTACTTTCTTGGGTTAATCAAAAAGAGTGAGTGTGTTTGGTTCAAGAATTTATGTCATGATTTGAATCATAGTTCGTGGTTTATTACAGTATTTTTTCTCATAAAAAATACACATAAATCGATAATAATTATGAATTATGATTCTGAATCTATAAAAAAATGAGTTTTAATGTTTATTCTTAAAAAAAAGAGGTTTAATGATTTTTTTCTTTAAAAATTTTAAGATAAGATCTAAGCGTATATTTCGTAGACAATGTAATTTATTTTGTTGATAAATTAAAAAAATGGGAAAAGTACAATAGACAATTTAAAAAATGATCCCTTATTACAACGTATAAGAGTAGAGAATTTACGTTACGTTTGACTAAATTAATTAATAAAATTTCTAAAATGAGAAGGAGTGTCAAATATATTACATAGATAATATAACCCGAATGTAGACTCTTTGTTGTCATCATCAGATACAAGATTTTCCTTACCAAAAAAAATTTCTTAGCTTTTTTTATATAAAATAAACTTTTTCTTAGCTTTACAAGCAAGTTACTTATTATTATAAAACACAAACAAAAGGAAACTATTATTAGATATTTGCTTTTTACGCTTAAAATCCTAAATCGTAAAAGTAGTAATTACACTACAATACCTTTGGTTAAAATTTTATAAAATTTTTGAAATACTACTAAAATAGCAAATCATTTCAAAAAAATAAAAAAGATATATTAGTTATCATAATAGTGTCACATTTTAATTTTAATTTTAAACTATATAATGATAAAAACGTTATTTCAATGATAACAAATTTTGCTACTCTGGTAATATTTTAAATTTTTTTATATTTAAATTTTACTATTGAATTATGCTATACCTGTAAAGAGCCCTAGTATCCAAAGGAATTGTAATTAGTCATAACAATACGGAGCAAAAAATAAGAAGCCCATTCGTTATAAAATGAATGAAAAAGGAGCTCAACCAAAAATGAATATGGACAATGCAAAATTGCTATAAGAGTATTTTACATGACCTTATAAATAAATAAAGGGAAGATCATTAGCAAAAATAATAATAATAATAATAAATATAATAATAATGATAATAATAAAGGGAAGAGGAGGGAGGGAGGAAGGAGTGAATATAAGAACTTGCTGAAATAAAAAGATATGAGCAATCAAGAAAGTTTGGTGGTTGGTAGGTTGTTGGAAAATTCCAGGCTAAAAAAAAGAAAAAGTGATTGTTGGAAAAATTTTAACAAATATTGGTAATAAGAATATTATAAAAATCTATGTAGAGCCCGTTTGGTTTATGGATTAGAACTATGAGATTAAAATTATTTTCGATTTACGTGTGTTTTTTATGAGAGAAAATACTGTAGCGAACTATGAACCATGATCCGAATCAGAGAACGAATCTTCCAACCAAACGGGCTCAAATAAATGATCCTTACTTTCGTACGCCTTTAACCAATAAATTATCCAAAGAAAGAATTTACAAGATTAGTCTACCAAAACAAATAAATAATAATGAATTACAAATGGAAGACGAAAAACGTCAATATATAAACTAAGATTAGAAATAACTTGAAGTTTGATAAGGTTAGGTTTGAGTCTTGTAAACCACCCAACCAAACCACAGGCCAAGTCCGGCGATGTGTTGGATCACGTGCGTAACATAGCCCAACCAATGGGACAAGGCATAAAAACCCGGTCTTTAACTATTAAAATAATGTATCCCCTAATTTATTTATCACCCCTTTTTTAAGGAAAAAAAAAGGAGGAAAAATAGCATTTTCAGCTGTACTAAAGGAAACAATTTTACTATTATCGAGGGAGAAACCCAAAAAATTGTTTAATTCACGTAGGTTTTGTAGACTGAAATCTAAAGTAACTTTTGTTTTTAGAGTTAATAACCAATTTAATATCATTTTTAAGATGATTTATAAACTATTCGTTTGTCCTTAATTTGAGTTGAAATTTCAATTTGAGTTGTACTTTTAATTCAAATTAATATTTGGTAGCAAAACTTGAAACAAGATTTAAGTTAAAATTTAAATCCGAATTAGCCAAATAATGTAAAATCCGAATTTAACTCCCCCCTTGAATTTGAGTTAAAAACGTGATTCGAGTTAAATGTAGAGTCCATAGTGTCTTAAAGTCATCGTTATCTTCTTTGACTTTTATCTTCTTTATGGAAAATTTGCATCAAGTAGTTAGAACGATCCGATGCTCTGCAAACAATACAAGAAAAAAAAAAAAGCAAAAGATGAAATGGAAGAAATTGTTGTAGGAAGGTATGGGTATGAGGAAGTGCAAGAACGTGAATGGAGGACAAAAAAAATAGTAAAACACTTGCTAGGTAAGGAATTATTTTTTCTTTTATAGAGAAAGACAACTAAACTAGTTACCTGATTTCACTTACGATCATGTATTTAAGTTCAAAAAATACTTCTTTATTTTGGTTGAAATCAATTTTCCTTCTAAAATTATATCCACCAAATTATGTGCATTTCAATTCAAACACATATACGCTCTTTAATTCCCAAACTGAAAAGTTTAATGAATATTAGAAAATATTTATTGCAATCAATATAACTCCTGATGAAATATCAGCACCAGAGCTTATAATCGTAATGAGTCGACTTTTAAGAGTTGAACTGATCTCCTAACGGGATTCACCATAATTCTAGAAACCTTACGTAAGAAATAAATTCTTATCACCGCCCTTAAAAAAAAATCCTCATTTTAGTCATTAAATAATAGATTGATCCTTGAATCTTGTCTTCTCTGTTCTAATGGGTCGAGCTAATATCAGTTGATATGAACGAGGCAAAGATGAAATTCGACTCCAACAAATACCTAGACGGGCCTGTTTAGTTTGCTGATTCGAGTTGAGATGTGACTTTATGTGAAAACTTTTTACTGTAGCAAAAAAGTTAGATGTGACTGCTTGTGAGAGCTTTTTACTGTAGCAAAACTCGAATTCTAAACTCAAATCAGCGAAATGAACGGGCCTCAGTTTTAAGTTTATAAGTTTCAACTCTCTAACTTCCTTCCATACTTCATTTTAGGCTATTCCCCACCCCAATGAACAAAATAGTGTCAAAATGGGACATTTTGTCCAAACTGGCCCAATAATTATATAGCAAAACCAATGGATATTCATATTTATGATTGAGTAGTTTGTCACATTTCACTTTGTTTTTCTTTTTATAGAATTGTCAAATTTCACATTTGAGAAATGAGATAATGTAATCAGACTCGAGGGATATATATATATATATATATATTACAATAATATATGTTTCTAAGATGAACTGTGAATGGCTTGCCTTCTGGCAGTTCTGTATAGGCAAAGGAGAAACGATACAAAATTTTGTCTTTGTCGGCAACAAATTTATACATAGCTTGAGTAAGTGGGTTTAGTTGGTTGTTCTTTGGTGGAATATTTAGTTGGAGTACATCCCTGTCCTAGACTACGCTTGCACTACTGGAATAATAATAATAATAATAATAATAATAATAATAATAATAATGATAATAATAATAAAACATGTATGTTGAAACTTTCGATAAATTAAAAAGGCTTCGGTATCAATGTGGTGAGATCCAAAACTAAAGTAACCCTGATGCTATGTTTGGTAGGAAGGAAAGAAAATGGGATAGAAAGAAAATATGGAAGTGATGAAAAATAACAATGATGGAAAGGAAATTGATTTTTTTTTATATTGTTTGATATGAGAAGATGGAAAGAAAATGAGCTTACCTTCACTTGTTTGGTATGGTAAGTTAAATTGGGAGGAAAGAAAAAATCTTACTCATAAATTACTTTTATGCCCTTAAATTTTTTGCTTGGATGTTAATGGAGAAAATGATAGTTTAATAACTTTGCTCACTTTAATGAGTTGTCCTCATTTTTCATCCCATTTTCTGCCCACTTGTGGAAAGAAAAAAAAATAGTGGGGCCAACATATATTATTTTCTACTACATTTTCTCTTCCTTTCTCTTTTCTCTCCTACCAAACAACCTATATTTTCATTTTCCCTCCCAAAATTCCTCCACCTTCTTCCTTCCTTCTACTTTTCTTTCCTACCAAACATACTCTCAATGTTGCACAAACATGTATGCACATTTAGCCCCAACCCCCGAACCACAATGTTGGGAATCGAAAAGAGATGAGGCCAATTGATTTTTTCCAAGGAGCAATGCTATTAAGTTCCGTGGTTCATTAATAAAAGTCTCCGGCGTGAGACTCACGAGTAGAGTCCACTTTTAATTAGATGGCGATGTTAAGTATTAGTGATGTCTTTAAACATTTTTTTCTTTTAAGATATTGAGATCAAACAATCTATGTTGGGGATCAAGTTTCTAATGTTAACAATCAAGATGATGACGTGTATCAATGTTTTACAAAACTCTCCAAGAAATCATTTTCTTGTTTATGACACGGAGAATTCAAAATGTTCTTAGCCATGACTAACTGATAATGCGAACCAATGCAATTAGAGTAGTCTTTAAAGTATCTCTCACGTTTGGCCAACTTCTCTACAAATGTGAAGACGAGACCATATTTCACTCTTCATACACGTGTAAAAGTTTTTTTATTTTTATTTTTATTGTTTGTTTAATTGAAGCGTTTAAAGTTCTTTTAATTTGTAGGTCTATTGCCGGCGCCCCCTTAACGAAAAAACGACGAAGAAAGCAGCGAAAAGTTGGAAACATGAAGAATCATTGATGTCGTAAAAAATCCACCCCAAACCTTTTCATGAAACTATTGCAACCAAAGTAAATAAAGAATATAAAACGCGACGGTGAAGATGCACCCATTGGAACCTCGCCCTAATACATATGTCTATATCTATACTTATCTCCTATTAGGAGAATGGGTTCTCCACCCGTTTTTTCTTTTTAGCTTTTATTTTTTTTCTTTTTCTTTTTATCTTTTTTTTTAGTTATCTTTTTTTTTTCTTCTTTTTCCTCGTTAATTTTTTTAGTGCATATTTTAACCTTTAATTTTTGTATATTTTAAAATATATATCATTTAAATAATTTTTTATAATTATTCAAAAGATTATTTTTTAATTACTTTGTTAAATTAATTTATTTTTAAATGTCCCTACATAAATATTTTTTACATGCGATTCTCGTAAATTTCAGTTTCAATTGTGGAATATCTCATATAAAAGTTTTTTGTCTTTCTTTATTTTATCATTTTTTCTCTCTTTTTTCTCTAATAATTTATTAGTTTATTTATTTCATCGATTCAAGTTTAAAATTTAAATTTTATTACAATAAAAAATTTTAAAAACAGTCATATTTTAATTTAAATTAAAATTTTAAATTAATAAATTAAACAAGCTCTAACTGTCGTTTTACATGAGCTCTAACTGTTGTTTTACATGAGTTATGGGTTTTGACTATGTATGTATGTATGTACGCATAGCTAGAGAGAAACATCATAAAGGCGGCGGTCAATGTTAGGGGTCAAAAAGTCAACACATGATTTACTTTTAAAAAAATAATAAAAAATAGATCAATATAAAAAATTTAAAAAAGTATATAAGTTAATTTTTAATTATAAAAATTAATAAGCTGACAAGTTATGGACGAAAATAATAATTTAATTTATTTATTAATTTATGTAAATTATTGACCTATTAATTTTAATTTATCTCAAATCTTGACTTATTTTTTTCTTTTTCTCTTACTTTTATTCTTACTAGGCCCTCTGGGCAAGGAATATCTGAGTCTACATGCAACGGATATTCGCTTACCACCGCTCACAAATGAAAAATAAGTTATAATTCCCTAAAAATCCCAGACTTAACTTCATTAGTTGTTTATTTTCATTCTTATTTCTTCAAACTTTGTCATCAACAACTTGTGGACAATCAACATATCCTGCCTCAGTCACCGTCCAATATCTTTCC
>NW_010359910.1:68421-82680 GCF_000414095.1 Morus notabilis
AAAGGCAAAAACACTCTTTCTAGCGTCTCGTGCTTTCTGGGTCGAGCTTCACTTCAACTTCGAAGAGCGAGAGAAAACAGAGAAACTCTATAACCATGGAAACTATTAGTTGATCACATATAATTAGTACTCTCAAATTTTATTTTATTTTTATTTTTTAAAAATCATAATCATTCCCTTGATCATTGTTTTATCGCACGAACAATATCCAGAAATCTTCAAATAGATTTTTCGTTAATTGTTTGAGGATGTCTTTGAGAAAATAGTATGCAGACTAAATGTACCTTGCTTATCACCATCCACAAAATTATTGGAGGATATTTGAGTTCTTTTTTTTTTTTTTTGTTGGACATCTTATTGCTAGAGGAATATAAAAAAGTTTGCAAAGTCAAGTGCTAATCTTTTTACTATATTCCACTTGACGCTTTTTAATGATATATGCATTAAATTACATAATATTCTCTATCTGTGTGATATGAGCCATAGAGGTCCATAAATTCAAGTGAAAAGTATTCGTTGTGAATATTTGTATAGTATGATGGCCAATTAAAAAATATTATTGAGATTACGATGATAAAACGTGCATTAAGTTCTGTTCCTGTAAGTGGACTTGAGAACACAAGTTGTTTATTTGATTCAACATTTGCCTTGGCAAGTTATTTATAATTTCAATTATAGTAGATAAATTATTTCTTAAAAATATTTATGGTAAAAATATATTATTTATCACAAATATATCAAAATATATTATTTACCATAAATAGAATTTCTGAATTAAATGATCATGTGACTAGCACGTGGGTCTTAACGGGTTTAGTGAATGTTAACAATTTGCACCATATTTTCCAGGTATAAATTTGGGGAAAAAAAAAAAAGAGAAAAGGTCATCAAAGACCAAACTATCACTCACTAAAATAGTTCAGAAGCTATTAACGCCATAACCTTTTTTTTTTTTTTGGTCCGAAAACTATGGTATAAGCCAACAGTATTCTTTTGATCCTCCTCGATGATGATGTAAAGTAATAGAATACTTTGTATTGTCATCCTGTTAATAGTAGTGACCCTTTTTTACTTGTCCGTAGGAATTTAGGTTAATTCATATTCTCCATTCAACAGCAAGTGTACAGACCTGAAAATCTATACCCTTTAATATTACTGTTACATTATTTTTGATACCAAGTTATATTTTTCTGGTGAGTTTCAGGCGATGAGCTTCTCTCCGACTCGTTTCCTTACAAGGAAATCGAGAATGATATCTTGTGGGAGGTTGAAGGAAAGGTTTGTAGCACCCTTGTTCCTTTCTTGACTACGTACTTTCTTAACCTGTTGAATGTTGTTGGTAATTAGACCAGTTTTATGTATCCGTGATTATCGGATTTTAGAACACATCCAAAGCATCTACAATGTTTGGTTTGGAATTTGCAGTGGGTTGTTCAAGGGGCAATTGACGTAGACATTGGGGCGAACCCGTCGGCGGAGGGCGGAGATGACCAGGCCGTCAAGGTTGTGGATATTGTTGACACTTCTAGGCTTCAGGTGGGAAAAGATTACAACTTTTTGTTATAAAAGTGTACATTGTTGATACATCTAAGACAAGTTCAATTTGTTTTTTCTTTTGTTTTTGTTTTTGCAGGAGCAACCTGCTTTTGACAAGAAGCAATTTGTGACTTACATGAAGAGGTACATCAAATCGCCGACACCAAAACTGGAACCAGAGAAGCAAGAGCTGTTCAAGAAGCATATTGAGGGGGCCACCAAGTACCTGCTCTCTAAGCTTAACGATCTCCAATTGTATGTGCTATATTTACTCTCCTTTTTTCCTCTTTATTTAGTACTCATTTTGCTATTTCATCCAATATTGGCTGTTTCTGGGTCATGGGTCCTGGCAGTTTTGTGGGGGAGAGCATGCATGATGATGGAAGTTTGGTGTTTGCATACTACAAGGAAGGCTCTACTGATCCAACTCTTATTTACTTGGCCTATGATTGAAGGAAGTCAAGTGCTAATCCGGTTGTGACCCTCTGAGAGTTTCTCCATGCAGTTCCAGTGTAATCTTCCACGTGGTGTGAGCTAAAACAATGGAAAAAGGAAAAAAAAAAAAAAAAGAAGGAAGAAATAATAACTGTTTGTAGCGTCTTGGTTTTTTGTTTTTTGGTCTGAAAGAATTGGTTGAGGAATAAAATAATATGCTGCATGTTTTGGCCTAAACATCATATCATGATAAGATACCATGCTTCATGTTATGTTTATGTCATGTTTGTGCGGAATTGCTGTATGGTGATCGGTGGATATATTTCGCAAATTAGATAAGAGTAAATCTTCATGACTAATGCTAAAGAGCATCAACAGCGTTGAAACATCACACTAATAAAGTGTGGGACCTAAAAATGAACCCTATTCTCAATTAGTTGTGGCGATTGACACTCGAGCATTTTTCTTATATTGATCCATGAAATGACGGATCAAAAAAGGCCAACATCTTTGCTTGCATCGTTGGAAAAAGACTTAAAAAGAGAACCTACCTACTCTTTGCCAAAAGGTTATCGAGCACGAGACAAGGAGAGAACGACAAAAACAAAGCCTCGTTACGGAAGCACTTTTTGATCTAGTATTAACATGCTTTGCAACTTATCACCTCTGGAAAATATCGCAAAATCATTTCCTACAGAAACTGCAATCTGAAAATACAAGTAAAATGTAAGAATGAATAAATTTCCAACAAACCGATGGTCTGTAGAAGTGCTATTCCGAACCCAGCTGTTCAACATTCTAGAAGGGCTCGTTTAGTTTATGCGTTTAAATTAGTAATTCTTAATTCTGATATTTGAAATTTAAATTTTTTATAAGAGGAAAACACTGTAACAAAATCAAAATTATGAGTTTAAACGTATGAAACAAATAGACCATAAAATTTTATCAAAGTAAATCCCAGGACTTTCAGAGTTCTACAACCAAAGGCATATTCACGTTTCACCGGTACATGGCTAAGTCTTCAACTAAACGAATAGCCTTGCGTTTGCTGGAAGTAAAGATACTGCCAAAATTATAAATTCACGAAATTACTGCAAAATTTGAAAATTTATTGCCATCATTTTGTCATATTACGGGGAGGCAGTTTTGCATTTGATTTACACAAGCAACATACTACTAAATAACTCGTGCATTCAAACCATATATAGAATAAATCACGTTATGAAGGAGTATTGACCATTTTAAGAAGTTGTAGGGAATTATCCATAAATTTTCATGTGTATAAGTTCTAAGATGATTGAAGCTCTATTGACACTAAATCTCCTAACATTTGTTTGTTTCCCCTTTATGTAATTAACACACACATCAAAATCCGTAAAATCAAGAGGATTAAGAATACCGTCAGACACAAGTCTATCAATTCTCCTTTTGGATATGTGACCTAATCTCTTGTGCCACAACAAAGTCGAATTCTCGTCGGTTAATTTGCGCTTTACACCTCATGTATTAACATGGAAGGATTCATTAAAAGAGACAATTGTGTCAAGCAAATATAGATTATCGTAACATGAAAAAGAACCGGTACCAACCAATTTTGAATCATGAAAAAGACTAAACTTGATATTTCCAAATGAACAACAATATCTAAACTTGTCTAAAGCAGAAATAGAAACCAAATTCCGTCTAAACGACGGTATAATGAAAGTCTCATTCAAATCCAAATAAAATTCAGTTCTTAAAAATAATCTAAATGTCTCTATTACTTCGACTTCCACCCACTTGCTATCGCCAACGTAAATGTATCTTTCACTATCATTGGACTTTCAGCAACTCAGGCAACCCTGCATAGACACATTGATGTGAGTTGTTGCACCAAAATCTATCCACCATATGTGTTTAGATACCGAAGTCAAGATAGGTTGCTTTCGCAACATGTTGCTTCCATTAATTCATTTTAAAATATTATACATCTTTAAAGAAATAATAGTACCCAAATTTGAATTTAAAATTGCACAAAAAAAAGGGCAAAGTCAACAGTCAAAGTCACAATTGAAGTCAACGTCAAAGCTAACTATTGACTGTTAAGGCTGGACCGGGTCGGGTCAACCTAACCCAACCGGATCCTGAAACTAGCCCCATTGGATACTAACCGTTAGCCCATGTGACCCTTTAATTCTTTTGGGCCTTCAAGCCTTTTGGGCCTTTGATTATCCTTTGGGCTGTTAACACCATTGCTAAAAAAAGGGAAAAAGAGGGAAATATGTTAAGATTTGAGATAAATTAAAATTAATAGGCCAATAGTTTACATAAGTTAATAAATAGGCCAAATTACTGTTTATGTCCATAACTTGTTTGGTTATGAACCATAACTTGACAAGTTATTGTCCATAATTCATGATTTTTGTCCATAACTCGTCTGGCTATGAACCATAACTTGACAAGTTTGTCCATAACTTATCTGGTTATGAACCATAACTTGACAAGTTATGGCCTATTAATTTCTATAATTAAAAGTTGGCCTATATACTTGTAACGCCCTCCGGAATTAAACTTGTTTAATTATGGTAATTGTGGTTTATTAGTGTGCCTAAATTGATTTTCTTAATTAATCATGAGCTTTTAAATTTATTTTAGTATTTGCAATTTCACCCCTATTTGTTTTATTTATTTTTCCTTAATATTTTTCCTAATTTTCTTTTCCTTCTATTTCTCCTTTTCCTTTTTCCTTTTTTCTTTTTTTCCTTTCCCTTCCTCACGTTACTCTCCCTCTCTCTCTCTCTGTCTCGACACACACACACACACACTCTCTCTCTCAATCTCGAGCTCTCTCTTTCTCTCTCTCTTCCTCTCCCGTTCATCTTTCCCTCTCTCTCTCAAAGTTTTCCTTCTCAAGGGCCAGATCTAAACCAAAAACAGAGGTTTCCAAGAGGTTTTCAACATCAAAGCTTGGGTCGAGGTAAAACTCTTTGAAACTTACTTTAGATTTTTAGTTTTAGCTTTGTGGAACTCGTTTTAGACGAGTTTGGTGATTTTTGGTTTAAATTTTTGTTTTCAAATGGAATCCGAATGGGATTTGGTGAAACCTTGATGAAAATTGGGGGTTTTTGATTCTTTGGACCCCATTTGTTGATTTGAAACTGGATCTATACATTTCCCTTGAGAATATGTCGAAATCGGACCCAAAATTGTAGGTTTTGGCTTTGTTCCTCGCGAATCGGCCATTGTTGGCCCTGGAATTTTTCCCCACTGGTCGACCGGTCCGGTCGACCGGTCACCCTTCCATAGATCGGTCGATCGGTCACCTCTCCACCGGCTGACCGGTGGAGTTACACTCCTCTGTCACCGGTCGACCGGTTCCCATTGAAACCAACCCTAAACAGCCCAAAAATCCTGTTTTGACTTTGAAATTCGATGTGGGATTGACCTAACCTCATTTGAGAACTCAAAATAAGTAGATTAGCCACATGAATCCTTGTTTTCCATTTGATTCTCCGGAATGAATCTCCATTGTCAAAGAATCATGATTTGAATTAAGAATTGTTTATGAACATTGATTTTGAACTATGGCACACTAATATGATACAATTGCATCTAATTAAACAATAATGTTTGGTGAGAAAGATCAAACTCTAAATTGTTGATTTTGATGGGAAAGTTAGTGGCACGATTGGAATTGGAGCATCGAAGGAAAGCGGAGGCTAGGAGAACGGAAAGCTAAACCAGGTTTGATATCCAAAAGGTAGGATATTCTTGTCCATATCCTTGTTAGCCTTACTTTAAATGGTTTTAGCCAATGAAAATGTTTTAGAACAAAACATGTTTAAAGAAAATTATTTTTAAGGAAATAGCATGAGAATGTTATTAAGTTTTCCAATGATTTTGGAAATGAGATTTTAAAGAGTATCATTTCTTAAAATGAAATATTTAAGGAATGATACAATGCATGGTGGCCTCAGAGATCGGGATGTGGGAATCGCATCCTTGGGGGCAGGTCCCGAAACCCGTACAGATCCACTTCTTGTTTAGTGGAATTATGGCTCTGCACTTTTCATTAGACATACATTTTTACCGCTTCTTGTTTAGTGGTATGATGAGCTGCACACTTTCATTATACAGACATATTCTATTATGTGAGTATTTCCTTCTTTCAAAAAAAAGGATGATCAGTTCCGGGTGTATATCTTCGGACCGTGAGTACCTTTATTTTAAGTGCTTTATAAAATTATATCCTACTGGGCATTTCGCTCACCTTTTCCTGTTTTCAAATGTATTAAACCCCTTCAGGCGACGCCAGAAGTAGTGCGGAGTAGGTAGCTATTACCGACGACGTGGACTTGTTTCAGGAAAGTGAAGATTTGTATTTCCTCTAATCCCTTATCTCAAGGCATGTATAAAAGATTATGGATTGTAAACTTAAATATTACTAGATTGTGGTTGATGTCACATTTACTCTTGTTTATATTCATGTATGCTAAACACCTGTGGGAATTCCTGACATGATACCAGGGACGTGGCCAGGGATGTGGTTTTAAACTGGTTTGGTTAGAAATTCCACCACCTTTCTTGAAATTAAATTTCTCCTGAATGCAGGGGGCTTGTTTGGAAATACCTGAATGTTTTAGATTTGAAAAATTAAAATATTTACAACATTATTTGCTAATCACTATCTTAAACAGGTTTAAGTTTCTAAACAAGCCTCCACGTCACTAACCCCGGTTTAGGGGCGTGACAAGACTTGGTATCAGAGCCATTGGTTTAGAACCTTAGGGTTTGGAATACATACATGAATGACATCAGGAAACCACTAAAACAGTCTAGTTTTCTTTTCAGATAAAAGAATGCCGCCGCGCCGTAGAAACCCTAACCCACCGGCGATGCCAAATGAGCAATTCATGGAAGCCATGTACGCCGCCTTCCAGGGGATGGCTACTAGAGCCCAAAATGAACGTCCTGCGGAGGATAGAAAATAAAACTACTTCCGTGAGTACAAGCGTAGTTCAATTCCTGCATTCACTAGCGCGGGTGGACCCCAAGAAGCCGAGTATTGGTTCGAATCGGTGTCTAAGCATCTAAGTACCATGGGAGTACCGGATGAGTATTGGGTGGAGTTCGCAGCTTTTAAGTTTGAAGGTCCTGCAGGTGCGTGGTGGAAGCATATCCAGCGAATGCATGATGTAGAGGGGATGACTTGGGAATAATTCGAAGCACTCTTTAATGAGCAATTCTTTCTCCAAAGTTATCGAGATGAAAAGGCCATGGAATTCATGGGCCTACAGCAAGGGAAAATGACAGTGAGGGAATACGAAGCCAGGTTCAATGAACTGTCCCGTTTTGCTCCCTCCTTGATTGAATCGGAGCGCATGAAGCGCCTAAAGTTTGAGAAAGGTCTTAAGGGTGTGATCCGAAAATCAGTGGTAGCTTTAAGGCATCAAGTCTACAGTGACCTGGTTGCAACAACCATCTCTGTTGAACAAGAGCACATCGCATTCCTCCAGGATCGAGCAGTTTCAGGGAAAACTTCAGGAGGACCTCAAAGGAATAACAGAAAAAGTCGTGATCAAGGGCAAGGTAGTGGGGGAGTGCCTAGTGGTAGCAGTGGCTATTCAGGAAGTGGGAAGAGTGGACCCTATAGCTTTAAGTGCCACCATTATGGGGAGCTAGGGCATATCAAGAGGAACTGTCCTATCAGGGGCCAACTGGTGAACCAACAGACCCAGCAATTACCGTAGAGTCAAAGGGGTATTGCTCCTAGTCAAGATAGACTTCCACAGTTCACGCCTTTCTATCAGCCCCAGTTGCCTGCCCAGATGCCAATTCCTCCTGCACCAATCTTCCGTCCACCGAACTACTCTTATTTCCAGCCATAGGCTTCTGTATCGGTACAGTCTACCCCACTGCAGCACAGTATAAGCCTGGGAACCGAAGACCTAACAACAACGAGAGAGGAAACGGGAAAGCACTGGGGCAGATGCATACCATGGCCGGGGGAAGTTCTGGAGCTCATGCCAGAAAACCAGTTGTTGAGGGTATGGTACCTATTTCTCATTCTTTTGCACGAGTTTTGTTCGACACTGGTGCTACGCACTCTTTTGTTTCCACTACTTTTGTGAAAATTTTGGGTTTGAAACCCGATGACTTAGAGACTTCAATGTTTATAAGTTCTCCATTGGGACGTGTGGAGGTGACTAGTGTATGCAGGTCGTGTGTGATCACGATTGGACGTGAGAAATTAAAGGCAGATTTGATAATCCTTCCTATGAATCAGTTTGATGTGGTGCTTGGAATGGATTGGTTGTCAAAATATGTGGCGATTGTTGATTGCCACCGTATGAGAGTTACCTTGACTACCGGTTCTAGCATGAAAGTAACGTATCAGGGAGGTGTTAACCCGGTTACAGAAGAACAACTACTGAGGCATAGTGTCGGAGGACGACAGAATTTAGCTTGTTTCTCATTCCTTTCGGCATTAGAGGGTGAATCCGGTATCGCCGGGGAGAATGTTGAGGTCCCCGTGGTCGATGAATATGCAGATGTATTCCCTGATGAGTTGCCTGGTTTACCGCCTGACCGGGAGATCGAGTTTTGCATCGACTTACTTTCGGAAATGGCTCCGATTTCTATTGCTCCGTATCGAATGGCGCTTGCGGAGATGAAAGAGCTAAGGAAACAGCTCGGAGAGTTGGCAGAAAAGGGATTCATTAGAAACAGCACTTCCCCATGGGGTGCACCTGTCTTGTTTGCGGCAAAGCACGACGGATCCCTTCGGTTGTGCATAGACTACCGACAATTGAATAGGGTTACCGTGAAGAACAAGTACCCATTGCCGAGGATCGATGAGTTATTCGATCAGTTGGGAGGATCACGATATTAATCAAAAATTGAGTTGAGATCCGGGTTCATCAGTTGAAGATTAGGGAAGATGATATTCAAAAAATAGCTTTCAGAACTCGCTATGGGCATTATGAGTTCTTAGTAATGCCTTTTGGATTGACGAATGCTCCTGCTGCTTTTATGGACTTGATGAATCGAGTCTTCCGCCCGTATTTAGACCAGTTTGTGATAGTCTTCATTGACAACATCCTAGTTTATTCAAAGACTTGGGAAGAGCATGAGTAACATTTAAGGATCGTTCTCCAGACTCTTCGAGAACACCAGCTTTATGCAAATAAGGAGAAATGTGATTTCTGGTTTACCGAAGTCAAGTTCCTTGGACATGTTATATCTGGACAAGGAATTTCAGTGGATCCCTCAAAGATTGAAACGGTGCTACAATGGGAACGATCGAAGAACGTAGTTGAAATTCAAAGCTTCTTAGGACTTGCGGGGTATTATCGACGATTTGTAAAGGATTTCTCGAGTATTGCTGCTCCAATGACTCGGTTGACTAAAAAGGAAGTCAGGTTTGAATGGGATGCCGATTAGGAGCAGGCATTCCAAGAACTGAGGACTAGGCTAACCAGTGCGCCGATTCTGACGATTCCTAATAGCGATGAGCCGTACGAGGTGTATTCCGATGCATCAAGACGAGGACTTGGGTGTGTTCTGATGCAAAATGGACATGTTGTGGCCTATGTATTTCGTCAACTGAAGCCACATGAACAGAACTACCCCACGCATGATCTAGAGTTAGCAGCAGTGATTTTTGCTCTCAAGATATGGAGATGCTACCTCTATGGAGTAAAATTTCAGATCTTCTCCGATCATAAGAGTCTGAAGTATCTGTTCACTCAGAAGGACTTAAATCTGAGACAAAGAAGGTGGATGGAATACATGGAGGATTATGACTTCACCTTGCAGTATCATCCTGGAAAAGCCAACGTAGTAGTAGACGCTCTCAGCAGAAAGACTTCAGGAATCCTAGCATCTTTGGCATTAAAAGATTGGAAACAGAGTGAAATTGTAGGTGATTATGATCTTCAGTATTATGAGGATTCTAACCAAACTATGGTGTATAACTTGGTTTCAACGCCAATTCTTATACAGCAAGTCAAGCAAAACCAATGGCAGGATTCGCATCTTCAAGGAATTTGGACTCGAGTTCAAAATGGAGAAAAACTGGACGAATGGAATATTCGGGAAGATGGAATGCTCTACTTCAGAAATCACCTTGCCGTTCCTCAAGTAGATGAGATAAAGAAGACAATCCTTCACGAGGCTCACAAATCGAGGTTCGCTATTCACCCTGGGAGTACCAAGATGTATCAAGACCTTAAAAGGCAGTATTGGTGGAGAGGTATGAAGAAGGATGTTCGCCAATACGTGTTAGAATGTGCGACTTATCTTCGAGTCAAGGCTGAACATCAGAAACCTGCTGGAGAATTGCAGCCTCTTCCAGTTCCTGGATGGAAGTGGGAACACATTACGATGGATTTTTTGATGGGATTGCCAAGGACTGAACATCGACATGATGCCATATGGGTCGTTGTGGATAGGTTAACGAAGTCTGTGCACTTCATTCCCTTTCATGCGACGTATTCCAGGAAAGTTCTAGCAGAGTTGTATCTGGAGCACGTTGTCAGACTTCACGGAGTTCCATTGTCTATCACATCAGATCGTGACACTCGTTTCAACGCTAGATATTGGAGAAGTTTTCAAGAAGCCATGGGAACCGAACTAAATTTTAGCACCGCATTTCATCCTCAGATCGACGGACAATCTGAGAGAGTTATTCAGATTTTAGAGGACATGCTTCGGGCTTGCATTCTAGATTTTGGTGGAAACTGGAAGAAGTATCTCCATTTAGCTGATTCGCCTACAACAACAGTTATCAGAGTAGCATTGGGATGGCCCCATTCGAGGCGTTGTATGGCAGACCTTATAGATCGCCAGTTTGTTGGCTTGAGTCAGAGGATCGACTGACCCTTGGACCATATGTTATCCAGAAGAATAATGAAAAGATAGCCGTGATCTGGGAACGATTGTTAACGGCTCAGAGTCGTCAGAAGAGTTATGCTGACAGGAGGCGTAGACCCTTAGAGTTCTCAGAGGGCGATTTTGTCTTGTTAAGAGTCTCACCGCGCAAAGGAGTTACTCGTTTTGGTGTGAAAGGGAAACTCACGTCGAGGTACATCGGGCCATTTCAAATCACACAACGAGTCGGTGTCGTTGCTTACCGCCTTGATCTTCCTCCAGAATTGTCTCACGTGCACAATGTGTTCTATGTTTCTATGCTTCGAAAGTGTCAACCCGATCCAGAAGCCATTGTGCAATGGTATGACGTGCCGATCCAGTATGACACGACTTACGAGGAAGTGTCCATACAGATTCTTGACCGGAAGATGAAAAGCCTACGTCGACGTGAGATACCGTTAGTGAAAGTGTTGTGGCAACACCATGGTGTTGAGGAAACAACATGGGAATTGGAAACGACGATGCAGGAACGATATCCGTATCTATTCATATCGTGAGGTAAATTTTAATTTCAGAGACGAAATTTCTTAAGGGGGGTAGAATGTAACGCCCTCCGGAATTAAACTTGTTTAATTATGGTAATTGTGATTTATTAGTGTGCCTAAATTGATTTTCTTAATTAATCATGAGCTTTTAAATTTATTTTAGTATTTACAATTTCACCTCTATTGTTTTATTTATTTTTCCTAATTTTCTTTTCCTTCTATTTCTCCTTTTCCTTTTTTCTTATTTCTTTTTTTCCTTTCCCTTCCTCACGTTACTCTCCCTATCTCTCTCTCTGTCTCGACACACACACACACACACTCTCTCTCTCTATCTCGAGCTCTCTCTCTTTCTCTCTTCCTCTCCCGTTCAACTCTCCCTCTCTCTCTCAAAGTTTTCCTTCTCAAGGGCCGGATCTAAACCAAAAACGGAGGTTTCCAAGAGGTTTTCAACATCAAAGCTTGGGTCGAGGTAAAACTCTTTGAAACTTACTTTAGATTTTCGGTTTTAGCTTTGTGGAACTCGTTTTAGTCGAGTTTGGTGATTTTTGGTTAAAATTTTTGTTTTCAAATGGAATCCGAATGGGATTTGGTGAAACCTTGATGAAAATTGGGGGTTTTTGATTCTTTGGACCCCATTTGTTGATTTGAAACTGGATCTATACATTTCCCTTGAGAATATGTCGAAATCGGACCCAAAATTGCGGGTTTTGGCTTTGTTCCTCGCGAATCGGCCATTGTTGGCCCTGGAATTTTTCCCCACCGGTCGACCGGTCACCCTTCCATAGTCGGTCGACCGGTCACCTCTCCACCGGCTGACCGGTGGAGTTACATTCCTCTGTCACCGGTCGACCGGTTCCCACTAAAACTGACCCTAAACAGCCCAAAAATCCTGTTTTGACTTTGAAATTCGATGTGGGATTGACCTAACCTCATTTGAGAACTCAAAATGAATGGATTAGCCACATGAATCCTTGTTTTTCATTTGATTCTCCGGAATGAATCTCTATTGTCAAAGAATCATGATTTGAATTAAGAATTGTTTATGAACATTGATTTTGAACTATGGCACACTAATATGATACAATTGCATCTAATTAAACAATAATGTTTGGTGAGAAAGATCAAACTCTAAATTGTTGATTTTGATGGGAAAGTTAGTGGCACGATTGGAATTGGAGCCTCGAAGGAAAGCGGAGGCTAGGAGAACGGAAAGCTAAACCAGGTTTGATATCCAAAAGGTAGGATATTCTTGTCCATATCCTTGTTAGCCTTACTTTAAATGGTTTTAGCCAATGAAAATGTTTTAGAACAAAACATGTTTAAAGAATGTGATTTTTAAGGAAATAGCATGAGAATGCTATTAAGTTTTCCAATGATTTTAGAAATGAGATTTTAAAGAGTATCATTTCTTAAAATGAAATATTTAAGGGATGATACAATGCATGGTGCCCTCAGAGATCGGGATGCGGGAATCGCATCCTTGGGGGCAGGTCCCGAAACCCGTACGGATCCACTTCTTGTTTAGTGGAATTATGGCTCTGCACTTTTCATTAGACAGACATTTTTACCGCTTCTTGTTTAGTGGTATGATGAGCTGCACACTTTCATTATACAGACATATTCTATTATGTGAGTATTTCTTTTTTTCAAAAAAAAAAGGATGATCGGTTCCGGGTGTTTATCTTCGGACCGTGAGTACCTTTATTTTAAATGCTTTATAAAATTATATCCTACTGGGCCTTTCGCTCACCTTTTCCTGTTTTCAAATGTATTAAACCCCTCCAGGCGACGCCAGAAGTAGTGCGGAGTAGGTAGCTATTACCGGCGACATGGACTTGCTTCAGGAAAGCGAAGAGTTGTATTTCCTCTAATCCCTTATCTCAAGGCATGTATAAAAGATTGTGGATTGTAAACTTAAATATTACTAGATTGTGGTTGATGTCACATTTACTCTTATTTATATTCATGTATGCTAAACACCTGTGGGAATTCCTGACATGATACCAGGGACGTTGTTTTAAACTGGTTTGGTTGAAAATTCCACCACCGTTCTTAAAATTAAATTTCTCTTGAATGCAGGGGCTTGTTTGAAAATACCTGGATGTTTTGAATTTGAAAAAAAAAAAAGAAAAATATTATAATGTTTGCAACATTATATGCTAATCATTCTCTTAAACAGGTTTAAGTTTCTAAACAAGCCTCCACGTCACTAACCCCGGTTTGGGGGCGTGACAATACTTCCTTAAGCTTTTCATATTGGCCTATTTTCTACTATTTTCGCTAAAAAAAAAGGGCTTTGAACGTGCACCAGCATTGAAAAAACAGTGCCGCAGCATTAGGTCATGATGTGGCAGTTGCTGTGCGACTTTCTGATCAAAATTTTGGGTAAAATTTCGCATTCCAAATCCCCAAATTGCGAATTTTCAACCCTAAGTTCCTTTCTTAATGTCCTCAATCCTCAAACATACATCAACAAACACTAATCTAATATCAAATCATCACGAATTCACATTAATATGAAACATATATACATGAATTCAAATTCATATATTCATAAATTTTTTTTGAAACTTTATCCGGATTCATTAAAACAAAAATATAAAACCAATTGAATCCGGAATTCTTCCATTATTTAACACGAAAGGACTCTGATACAATTAAAAATTACTTTAGGGTGAGAATCTTCATCAATACCGGATCGTTCATGTTAGATCACCAAGAATTTATGATTTAAAGCGAAAGCATACTTGAATCAGTCATGATGGAAGCAAATCACAAGATTTGCGGTTAGTCTTACAAATCTACACGTAGTCCTTAGAGTTTCCCTTGGATTCTCTCTATTCACTTTAATGATGAGATGTCAGACAGAATAAATGGTACATGTGATTAGAAG
>NW_010359911.1:0-194 GCF_000414095.1 Morus notabilis
ACCAAAATTTGTCGCCCATCCCGGGGCCGTTGTGCGGCGCGAAGAGAACTTCTATCTAACGGCTGTTGGGCCTCATTTCAACACCAAACGTTGTCGCCATTCCAGTGCCGGTGGTAGGGCGCGAAGAGAGCTTCAATATAACGTCTGATGGGCCGGCCCCGTTACGACACCAAAGGTTGTCCCCGTTCCCGTGG
>NW_010359911.1:280-487 GCF_000414095.1 Morus notabilis
AGTGTGAACAGAGATTAGATCTATCGGTTGATGGGCGCCGTTAGACACCAAAAGTTTTAAGCGTTCCTTTGGCCATTGCAGATTGTGAAGAGAGCTTCGATCTAATGGCTAATGGGGCCCGTTACGACAGAAAAAATTGTCACAGTTTCATGGCGTTCTAGAAGGCGAAGAGAGCTTTGATCTGACGGATTGTGGGCCTCGTTACGA
>NW_010359912.1:0-38135 GCF_000414095.1 Morus notabilis
ACTAAACTTTCAGTGAATACAGTTTAAATTCTTTATTTAAACTGAGTTAAACTGTCTAATTAAAAGTTTAGTTCTCTTTTTAGGTTCAACAATTTCAACTGTTTTTTAACAATAAAAATGTGCATACTCTATCTATTTTTTATATTTACTAAATATAAATTTGAATTTTATTTTTTATTCAGATTAAAATTTTAACTGTGCATTAAAACGCCAATCTAAATTACAATTTAAAAACAAAGTTTGAATTTTTCTGTTCAAATAAAAAAAGTTCAAATCAACAAAATTAATTAGACTTACCAAACGATAAGTAGCTTATCCCTGCATGAGAGTGAATCTAAGCTATTCGTACATAGTATATAAGCAATTCGTACATAGTACCTCAGGGTACTTACTTCTCATGTCTTAATCATATTCGTTTGTTCAATTATCTGCTCACTAACAGTGTATATAAACAATTCGTACATAGTATACTAGTAAAAAAATAAAAAATAAAAAAAAAACAAAAAGAACCTTGTAGTAGTTTGCAATAATAGTAGTTATGATCCCTGGCTGGTATTTATCATATCGTTATCCCATGTATAAAGTAAGAACCGAATCACCTATACCTCATCTCATCCATCAAAGTTGTGCAAATCTCTCTCTCTCACGGATTTTTACCTATTTCGAGGATATATTCAAGTCAGTTATTTTAATTTATTAACAGAAATTTTGTGAGAGAGAATTTTTAAATTCAAATTTTTTATAAGATAAAAAACAAATCGTTAGTAAATTGATGTATGACGATTGACGACTATTTGTTTCGTGCAATATATGATTTCATAGCTTCGTGTAATATATGTATAACAGTTATTTTGGTGCACATTTCCCTTACCCAAGTTCCCTACCTTGCTTTTACTCCTAGGTCACATTTGCACATCCATTACCTTCAACTTGAACGGATTTAAACCCAAAAAAGAAATTTACAGTAAGAACTGTCCTTTTTTTTTATTAGTAGAGACTATTGTTTTAGTTGTTGAATTAATTTTTTAATAATTTGATATGTTAGTGTTCAAATTAATTGTAGCTTGCGACACAAAATATTTTCAATTAAAGATCAAACCATTAAAAAATTAATCTAATAATTAAAAATTCTTACTGGTAAAGAACAAAAGATGGTTCCTACCATAATTTTTTTTTTTTTTTTAAAGGAAAAAAGAGAGAATCTTATCCTATTATATGCAGCACCACGATTTTTTTTTAGAAATTTCTGTAATATCTATGTTCTTCATGTCACCATTTCATATATCTTTAGCTTTATTCTCTGTTTTTTTTTTAAATATAATTGATTTGATTTATTTCTCAAGTTTCCTTTGCAGTACGGTCAAGGTAATTATTTGTTCAAGAAATTATTATTTAAAGTAAGAACATACAAATTTTGATTTCTTCAATTTTTAGGTTAGTTTTATAATTTAAAATTAGTTAAATTTCAATTTGCTATAAAAAAATTCAAATTAACAAAATTAATTAGACTTACCAAACGACAAGTAGCTTATCCCTGCATGAGAGTGTATCTAAGCTATTCGTACATAGTATATAAGCAATTCGTACATAGTACCTCAGGGTACTTACTTCTCATGTCTTAATCATATTCGTTTGTTCAATTATCTGCTCACTAACAGTGTATATAAACAATTCGTACATAGTATACTAGTAAAAAAAATAAAAAATAAAAAAAACAAAAAGAACCTTGTAGTAGTTTGCAATAATAGTGGTATTTATCAAATCGTTATCCCATGTATAAAGTAAGAACCGAATCACCTATACCTCATCTCATCCATCAAAGTTGTGCAAATCTCTCTCTCTCACGGATTTTTACCTATTTCGAGGATATATTCAAGTCAGTTATTTTAATTTATTAACAGAAATTTTGTGAGAGAGAATTTTTAAATTCAAATTCTTTATAAGATAAAAAACAAATCGTTAGTAAATTGATGTATGACGATTGACGACTATTTGTTTCGTGCAATATATGATTTCATAGCTTCGTGTAATATATGTATAACAGTTATTTTGGTGCACATTTCCCTTACCCAAGTTCCCTACCTTGCTTTTACTCCTAGGTCACATTTGCACATCCATTACCTTCAACTTGAACGGATTTACTCTCTCTCTCTCTCTCTCTCTCTCTCTCTCACACACACACACACACACACACCCCTACACCTCATCTCACCCATCAAAGTTGTGCAAATCTCTCTCTCTCAACCGAATCACCTATACCTCATCTCATCCATCAAAGTTGTACAAATCTCTCTCTCTCTCTCACGGATTTTTACCTATTTCGAGGATATATTCAAGTCAGTTATTTTAATTTATTGACAGAAATTTTGTGAGAGAGAATTTTTAAATTCAAATTCTTTATAAGATAAAAAACAAATCGTTAGTAAATTGATGTATGACGATTGACGACTATTTGTTTCGTGCAATATATGATTTCATAGCTTCGTGTAATATATGTATAACAGTTATTTTGGTGCACATTTCCCTTACCCAAGTTCCCTACCTTGCTTTTACTCCTAGGTCACATTTGCACATCCATTACCTTCAACTTGAACGGATTTAAACCCAAAAAAGAAATTTACAGTAAGAACTGTCCTTTTTTTTTATTAGTAGAGACTATTGTTTTAGTTGTTGGATTAATTTTTTTAATAATTTGATATGTTAGTGTTCACATTAATTGTAGCTTGCGACACAAAATATTTTCAATTAAAGATCAAACCATTAAAAAGTTAATCTAATAATTAAAAATTCTTACTGGTAAAGAACAAAAGATGGTTCCTACCATAATTTTTTTTTTTTTTTTAAAAGGAAAAAAGAGAGAATCTTATCCTATTATATGCAGCACCACGATTTTTTTTTAGAAATTTCTGTAATATCTATGTTCTTCATGTCACCATTTCATATATCTTTAGCTTTATTCTCTGTTTTTTTTTTTTAAATATAATTGATTTGATTTATTTCTCAAGTTTCCTTTGCAGTACGGTCAAGGTAATTATTTGTAATTAAGGTAATTATTTGTTCAAGAAATGATTATTTAAAGTAAGAACATACAAATTTTGATTTCTTCAATTTTTAGGTTAGTTTTATAATTTAAAATTAGTTAAATTTCAATTTGCTGAGATTGTGCTGTACTTCGTAAAAAAATTTAACAAAATAAAGGGTAAATATCATAATTTATTGAAAACTTTTTAAAAATCAACAGTTAACGTATGTTTATTTTTATCTTGTCAATATTTTATTCTAGCTTGGACACTTCACATAAAAGTTTCCCTTAAAAAAATTATGTTCTCCTCTAAAGTTCCTTTTGTATTGAGTATTGTACTTATATGTATAACATTTCTCATGTAAAAAAATGTTTATGTACATATTATTTTTAATATTTATTTGAACTTAAAATATAAAAAAATTACATTCTAAAGTAATTTTTTTTTAGTTTTCTGAAATTTCTTTGAGTAACCATTCATACTTCCATAGATAACATTATTTTTTTTTAGAATTGACCCAATTCAATAATAGAAAGGAGATTTGTCATAAAAAATAATAGAAAGAAGATTATTATACAGGAATAGTTTCGCAATTTTTTCCTTATTTTTTTCATCCCTGTCCTTGCAACGAAGGGGGGAAAAAAAGTCTTTGGGATAAACAAAAAACAAATAAACATAACCAGAAAGACAATATATACATAAAGAAAAAGTGACATCGACCAATCGCACTTAAATGACGCGTGCATCGTACTTCCCGAAGTCAAATAGTCAAAGCACTCAGAAAGAGTATTAGGTGCAGAAGACCGTACCTGCACTTTAAACATCCACCGTCTGATACTCCTTGTGATCTGCAGCTATCACTTAAAAACACAACAACAACTCGACACGTGGGTCCTATCCTAACCTCGGGAAACATGTAAACGCTGCCTAAATTTCATGCCCGAGAGACCAATTGAATCTGAATAACGTTATTGACCTCACAAAGGGGTCAATAGCCGTTAGATCAGACGAATCACGGTGCCAATTTCAAAAAAAATCGAATAATCATCTTATCCTCTTGACATGTCCTAATCATGAAGTGGGGCCTTCTAGTACTTGCCGTGTGTGTGGGTGACTTCTGATGATGGTGATATGGATACTTCGGTGGTCCCTCGCGTAGGGAAAAATGGATACGAGATCTATTACGCCAATAGGGACTTGACATGTAAGCACACGTAATTTTGTGCCTTTTTTATTATTATTTGTGTCTGGTGTACCGGTTTAGGTGACGTTGGGTCGGACGTGACTGCCATAGGAGAGATAGCGAGTGGTCTGATCCTCTGTCCCACCTTCTTATTACTCCTTTTGTCTATTTTCAAATGATAATTATTTCTCAACCAGAAGAAGGGTAATTAGTTGTACTTCGATTCTTTCTTTCATTTACTTTTCTTCTCCTTCTTTTCTTTTTTTTTTTTTTTTTCAACTCATATACTACAAACACTCACCGCGTGTTTTGTATCAATTTTGTTTTTATTTTTCACTTTTTCAAGACAAAAAAAAAAAAAAAAGATTGAAGAGAAAAACATGTTTAAAGGAAAAAAATAAAAAAACAAAAAAAAAGGTTTTTAATTTAGTGTAAAATTACTTAGAGTCCGTTTGGTTGGAGGATTCGTTCTCTGATTCGAATCAGGATTCATGATTCGCTACAATATTTTCTCTCACAAAAAACACACATAAATTGAAAATTGTTCTAATCCATGAACCAAACGGGCTCTTAAAATTTAAAAACGACTTTAAGTCAGTTTTCTTTTTTTTTTTTTTTGGTGAATGCCTTTTCTTTAGACAATGGGTGTGGGCTTAAAAATTGTATTATCAAATGGAATTTTAATTTTTTCTTATACTAAAAATAATCTCTTAATAAAACTACTAATTGTATTTTCAAAAATGACTTCTGTCTGACAGTTTTATACAAAAAAAACATAATCATTTTAGAATCAATTCCAAACGCACACTCACAGTTCTCCAATTTTCTTTTTTCTAAAGTTCCAAGTTGCAACCTTAGCATCATCATTCATTTGGTGGGTGTAATTATGTGTAAAGTTATTTGTTCCATGGGTCAGTTTTACAAAGATATATGGTCAGAAATATAGAATTCATTATGATACCTTTTTAATAAAGGAGTAAAAATATTGTTTTTTTTTTTTTTTTATATACGATTTCTAGTTCACTTTCTCTCTATAATATTAACTAAGAGGGATTGAATTTTAAAGAAGGATACAAAACTATAAAAAAAAAAAAGAGTTAAAATAGAAAATACTTCTAATTCTTTTCACTTTGTGAAAGATCTATATGTTGGAGACTTTTTAGATGTGTCACCATTTATTCTATAATCCACTTGATCTTTTCTAAGCGTAATAAAGGACCGTTACTAATAGAAGAAACCTCCCGTGGTCCAACACACTACACACCTAACCTTTTTTGTAAAGGGTCTAAGCTCTTGATCTTTTCTAAGTGTATTACTTCCTTACACCGTTTGGACACAATTCCATTAAACTCTCTGTCTCTCTCCATATAAATTAGTACTGATGAAATTTTCCTCATTGAAATACCACATCAAGATCTTACATATGGGGTGATTCGTCTATCATAAATGTGTACTTAGCCAAATAATTAGGCTTTTCACAAAGGTTCTTCTTTTACACTTTTTCTCTTTCTCAAAGCAAATTTCTTTTTATTCTTTTCAAACCTAGTCCAACAGATTGAGTTTTTTTTCCCCTTTTTTTTTTTTTTTTTTTTTCAAATCAAAGATTTAGCCTTTAGGTTCCTATCTTGGCTATGCAATCACCACCTTTTTTTAAAAAGAAGAATAAGATGAATGACCACAACAATGCTCACAGGACACTTTCCCAAGTGTCATAATTTGCTTCAGATGAAGCAATAAGTTTTTCCCTCCTTAAGGTATCAAATCGTCCTCTCTTTTTTTTTTTTCAATTTACCAACAACTATTCGTTAACAGCCCCAAGGAAAAGAAAAAAAAAAAAAAAAAAAACCATACAAAGAGGTAAATAGAAATTAAAATCTTAGATCCCGTTTATTTCCCCAATTCGAGTTTAGAATTCAAATTTTGCTACAATAAAAAGCTCTCAGAAACAATCACATCTAATTTTTTTACTACAGTAAAAAACTCTCACATAAAGTTACATCTCAATTCAAATTAAAAACTCGAATCAGCGAACTAAACGGACCCTTAGATACACAAAAATTCCTGTGTCTGTACGGATCATAATGATAGACAATAATAAAACAAAACAAACCCAGGGGTACGGATTACGGAGGAAGTGTCAGAATTTATGTTAATTACAAGAAACCCCGCTGAGTGGAGCCTCACGTGCGAAGTGATCGCATGTAATTTGTTAACATCACCTCGCCTGTCACATTTATCTCTTTTCACAACAGCCCCCGATCAGCCAATCACAGAGCCGCTGTCAGATTCTCCCCTCAATCCACCCACTGTCAGAAATTGAAAACTGGAAGCTTTCAGTTTTCAGTATTACCCACTCGCTCCCCTTAGCGCGTGCACTATACGCTCGCTGTTATTCGCTCTGCTTTCTCGCTTATAAATGCAATCGTGGCTTTTTCCAAAAAAAAAAAAGAAAAGAAACGAACTTGTTATTATTACGCTCAAAAACAAACGACATTGCAGAGAGAGAAAGAGAAACAAACGAAAAAAGAAAAGAAAAGAAAAGAAATCAGAGTTGTTGCAGAGAAAGGAAAAGAAAAGAAAAATAACACAGAAATGGGCGAGATGTATGACAAAATTACTTCATCTTCAGCTTCAGTGGCTCGTTCTTCTTCGGCGGCGACGGACGAAATTTCGCTTTTTCTGCAGCAGATTCTGGTGCGTTCCTCGTCTTCGGTGCCGGAGAATCTGAGCAGTCTGTGCCGGCCTGAGCTGGTCGGGGACGGGATCTCGGCCGTTGATTACTCGGTGGCGGCGAAAGCGACTGCGGTTAACGTGTCGTCGTCTTCGCTGGGCGCGAGTGAGAATGAGAACGACGAGTACGATTGCGAGAGCGAGGTAATGTCTGGATTTGGAGTTTTGCTTCTGTTAGTCTGTTTGGTTGCTAAGAAGGAGCTAGAAAAGAGAAGGAAAAAAAAAGTAAAACAAGAATACAAGATTAAAGCTTTAGTGTTTGTTTTTTTTTTTTTTTCTCACACTTTATTGACTGCTGATCTATTATGAAATCTGATATATCTTTATCTATGTATAAATTAATTACTATTTTTGGAGTTTATCAACCTTAATAATTTTCGTAGGAGGGTCACGAAGCATTGCTTGAAGAGATTCCGACGAAGACTTTGAATGCTCGGACTTCCTCAAAGAGAAGCCGAGCTTCTGAAGTTCATAACTTGTCTGAGAAGGTTTGTCTTTCATTATTTATTTATTTATTTATTTATTATTTTTTAGTTTTCGGTTAATAATTTTGATCTTGGCATTCTTGATTTCACATCCTTTTTTTTTGGTTTTAATGTTGGGATTTCTGTGGTGGTAGAGGAGGAGAAGTAGGATAAATGAGAAAATGAAAGCGTTGCAGAATCTGATTCCAAATTCTAACAAGGTAAGCTCTGTGTGTGTGTGTGTGTGTGTATCTCTCCAATTCCCACCTTTAGCAAAAAAATGTACTAGATTAGATAAGGTATTTTTATAACTTTTATGTGTCAACTTGGTAAAGTAGTGACTGAAATTTTTGTAATCTTTATTCAACAGACGGACAAGGCTTCAATGTTGGATGAAGCCATTGAGTATCTCAAGCAGCTTCAACTCCAAGTACAGGTCCGTTGTTAGCATAAATTTTTTAGAAATATTTTCTTTTTCATTTTCTCTTGCAGGTTCAGGGCTTGATTTTGTTTGCCATCATAAAGGACAATAGTGATAGTGGGCAACGATTAACAATGTATGATTTTCTTAAAGTGTCTTGTTGTGGAAATATCATGGAAACAACGAGAAGCATTACATGGTACATGATGTGGATATGTGCTCATTCATTCCCACACGGGATATTCGAGAAATCCCATATTAAAGTCAAAACGCCATTTTATCGAAAATGTCAGCTGCTTACCTGCTGTTTGAAACCAGCTTCATGTTTCTTGTTAAAGGCCACTGGTATGAATCATTTCTTGAAGCTCATTTGCAAATTCATCCTCTGTTGTCTCCAAGCTTGCCTCCTGCTGTGCTTTTATTGCCATACCTCTTACTGCGTTGACAAAACCCGATGATTTGAAGAAACCACTGTAGTTCACTTGAGTTCCAGATCTGCGAGGAACTTTTAAGTATTAGAAAGAAAAAGGATTACAACTTCAACATTGTTTTACTTCTAATATTTAATTTTCTAGAGTCTAGACAATTTGGTTGATGCGAGTGAGACTTCTTAAGTTATTTGTGATTGACTTATAGCAGAATATCTGCTGTTCCCAGTATTCATTTCATTTGAATTCTAACAACCTTAAAGTTTAGTCTATATTCAAGTAGCACAAGTTCTGTAATCTAGTTGGCCACTTGGGTAAGATAAGCCATAGCAGAAGGGGGAAAAAAATGTTCAAGACATACATGTTTATGCTCAGTAGAATAAAAAACTCTCTTATATATGACCTGCACACTTGTTCTTAAGCAATCGTAACACCTTTGGTAAATAGCACTCCAAAGGAACAACATAGCTCACTGCTTACGCTTTGTTCAAATGCTTGTAATGGGCTCAAAACTATAGAGAATGATAGCAAACGTGGTGAAGGAAAAGTTTCACATGGAGAGCAAAGTAAAAGTAAGAACCTATAAAATCAGAATTGGTGGTTCACATAATTCTCACAGCCTGTAAAGAGACGTCGGTAGTGGCTCTTTAAGGAATTCAGAAGGAATTGGCTGTGATTTATGCCGATATCAGCCGGGCAAGGTCTGAGTATGGATTGATTGTTGTTATCTAGTAGCTCATCTCATTATGAATCCATGTTTTGTTTCCCTAGGATTTTTTTTTTTTTTGACATTTTCATGAGAATAGCTATTTGTAGATGGTCACTAGTGAATAACTATATTGTGATCTTACATATAAAATTCAAATGTATAGATGAGATGTTTTAATACTAAAGTTGAAGATAAATAAGATCAATTTTGATGTTGATTTCTTAATTGTGATTCCAATCTCAGATGTTAGCTATGAGAAATGGACTAAGTTTGCATCCCCTAAGCCTGCCTGGAGGATTGCAGCCCGTCCAACTCTCCCAGATGAGAATGGACTTCGGCGAGGAACATAGGTCACTACATCCGAACATGACAGGCACACTTCCCATGAATCAAGAAGCCTCGAACCAAAATATTTTTGCTATGCCAAACCAATGCACTTCATCAAACAACCAGCAATTGGCACCGAACATGTTAAACATAATCAACTCAGAAACCACACTTGGGTTGGAATCGCAGATCCAGGCTCCACTGGATGCCTTTCAATTGCAAGCATCCTCTCAGGTAAGCTTACTTCATGATCCTCATGAATCATATTATACAAAGTTTTACTAACTGGTTTATGTTCTTGCCATGTACAGGGCATTTGCAAGGAAGACAGAATGAGGAATCAACACACAAATTTAAATCACTTGGAGAAAAGTCCTTTAGGTTTGTTTCCACACCTAGTGCTTTTTTTTTCTTCTTCTTCTTTTGAACTCAGTGACCGCGATAATAAGTATGCGAGCTGGATTAAGAAATGGAGCCCTTAGAACTCTTATGTTACCTGTTTCATTTCATCTAGTAATCATATTTCTGAAACATATTTCCCCATGAGGAATTTGAGATAATATTTTTTCATGCTTAACCCTATCTCTGATGCATGTTTCTTTACAAAGATTACGAAATAGAAGCCACGACTACATTGGCCGCTTTCAATAGACAAGCATCTGATATAAAGGGCAACAACTCCTTAGAAGCGTGCATCACAGAAGGAGACTGGTCACAAAGTGGGCTGCTAAAGGCCATAGAGCAGAGCCTAATACTTCCTTCTCATTTGAATGGGTAAATATACCATGATTTTTTTTTGGCATCATATTGCTTCATTATGATGTGTATATTTTGATTTTGGTTTTAATTTTTTATTTCTCTCTACCAGCATGAGGACAGGAAGAAGTGCCCCAAAGGATGATATCAAGATTGAAAGGGCAAACCTATAAACTTATTTTGGAATTTCGCGGCTCTTAATTTTTTGCATTTTGTGTGGCCATACTTACCAGCTTCTCCGCCAAACCAACTAGTAACTAATAGCTTAGAGATCTCAACAGCTATGCTAAAAGATTATGGCATGTGCCTCTAAACTGAACTATAATTTAGTAGAATCTCTATTTTGAATGCTCTGAGTATTCTGGCTAAGCTTTTCTAAGTAACTAATAGAAAGTAAATATGACTAATTCTTTTTCCTTTTCCTTTTTCTTTTTTTTTTTTTTGTGGTTTTTGTTTTAGTGGCGGCATCTATAATTATCTGTTGTACGAGGACATTCAAACACTGTTGTCTAAAATAGGTTTGATATGAAGCATTATAGTTCTTTCCACTCCTTTGTGTTATTTTCCAATTACAGGGATTTGGCAAAACGTTGATCTTGGAATAACTTATCTAAGCTTCTCGAGGTTTTAAATCCTCGTCATGCAAACAATCACATTAAAATTGATTTTCTCTTATTGTTGGAGAAGAATTCTAAACAATTTTTTTTTTCCCCTCTAAAGGCAATTAAACTCTTTGTAGTACAATTTTCTATAGAGATGTGACCCCAATAAATTGGGAGCAACTGAGCAAAGAATAATTAGGGGAAAAGGTAGCTCTACTTTGTATGAGGAAGTACATGATAAACATCATTAATAGGACAAACTCTAGGTAGTTGGCCTAAATAGTATAATATATATGATTAATTTCACAAATGCCCATGAACTATGTATCATAGTTTAATATGTCCCTGAATATTTCAACTCTAAACTATGTAAAATAATTCAAAACATCCCTTTGAACCATGTAACTCTAATTTTATATCAACTTAAAAATCAAAAGGTAAGTTGGTAAAATTAATATTTTGAGGGATAAATTGACTTAAAATTAATAATTATTTGGGGTATTTATAAAATTATAATTAGTACGACATAATCATTTTGTTAGTATAATGAACTCATCGTGACAGAAGGGGTGTTTTAAAAGATTTCATGTAATTCATGATTGAAAAAGACTCGTTCAATCATTTAGGGAGATGTTAAATCAAGATCCAGTGGTAAATTAAATAACACAATAAAGTCAATTTGGTTACGGAAGTGCACAGTGGTAAATTGGACCGCCCGAATAATGACAACCATAAACGGATAAGTTTGAGACTTTTTTATTTGGCGTGCTAACGGCACAGTCGGTCACTGTTTTCCACGTCCAAAGATTGGATGGTCCAATTTTCTGTGAGACAGAGGCCAACCGCATAAATTATTAGGGAAAAAGAGATTTACAGATTAATACACTATTTTTATTTAATATTTATTTTAATATTTAAATAACTATATTAGTCAAAAAATATTAATTAAATATAATGTGTAAGAATCTAAATACATGCACTCTAGAAGTTATAAGTTAAACAATTTTCTCAAACTATATTATGATATATGTCATTGGATACCTTGTCGTAAGTAACGTTTTCATTGTTCTACGCAAGAGAAAAAAAATAGTTAATAGTTTTGCGCATATTCGCGTTGTAATTCACAGCAAGATTCGTGACCTTATTGGACAACAATGAACAATGCAACATTCTCTCTGATGTAGGATACGTTTATCGAAAATTATTAAGATTTATCTTTTAGTTTAGATTTTTTGTTGTTTTTTTTATATTTTGAGTTTATCACATCGCATAATAATTGTGGTTTGTTTCTGAGGTTGAATTGATTATTATTATTTTTTCCCTCAATATATCATACATGGAAATCGCCAATACAGAGACAAACCTTTGAAATGCATGGATAATTTAGGAAAATTGTGGAAATCACGAGGCACGTGTTTCATACTTCTGTTGTGTGTAATGTTAAAACATAAGTCTCATTCATTTTATCGATTTGAGTTTAGAATTCGAGTTTTATTACAGTAAAAAGTTCTCAAAAACAGTCACATTTAACTTTTTTATTACAGTGAAAAATTCTCACATAAAGTCACATCTCAACTCGAATTAAAAATTCAAATCAGCGAACTAAATGAGCCCATAATCGGTGAAAACGTGCGACAAACACATTTTGTCAAAAAAAACGATGCTCTTCCGGTTAGTCTAATTAACATTTTAGATGAAACAAGGGAGAAAGAAAACAAGTATCATGGACCATGGACTTTGGACCATTGACCATGGACCATGGACCATCTCAGTTTTGCATGGTGTACACGACAAAACTTTTACCAACCATGAGTCATGAATGTGTTAAGGGTCACAACTAGTTTGGGATGTCCTTTGGTCGTGGCTCTTGAAATGCGTTAGGGACGGGCCAGACTTGAAAACTCAGAAGAAGAACTAGGGGTGCCTGAGGGACTGGCCAGATCTAAACAAAAAAGTGATCTCTTTTTTTTTTTTTTTTAAAACACGTTTTAGTGATTTTTTTTTTCGTTTTTTAAATGGTGCTTATTTTTTTTTTAAATTAAGGAAACATATTTATTTTACATTATTATCAAAATTTCTTTTAAACAAAAATTTTAGACCGTTACCAATGGTCAATTAGAGATGTTGGATCTAAGTTGGGATTGGTTCAAGGGGACAGAGCTACATGCCTGATAGTGCAACACAATTCTTGATCATCGATCAAATCCGAGTCGATTCTAACCTGAATCTTGACATTAGGGAGCGATTGTCGATGTTTTCATTTTTATTTATTTTTTTGTTTTATAATATATATATATATAGATATAACAAAATCATGGCTACCAAGCGTGTTTTTTGTTTTTATTTATGAAAACATGTAAAAAAGTAGTTATCAAACATGTTTTTTGTTTAAAAATTTAATAGTAATTTTTTTTAAGAAGGTCAAATTACATCAATTGAAAAAATATGTAGGATAAGACAATTTTTAATACAGATTTGACAGTTAAAAATAATATTTTTTCAGTAATTTACATTTTTAAGATTTACGGGAGAATATCTTTTTTTTAAAATAAAACAAAGTGACTATTTTTTTTTGTTTGAATGACAAAGAGGTACTATTTGGATCTATATATATAAATGTTTTTTCTTTCGAGAAATTCAAACTATGGACCTCAAATTTAAGAGTGGTGTGAATTTGCTTAGTCTAAGCATTCAACCACATATAACTCATGAGTCATAATTTCAAAAAACCGGGAAAAAAATGGAAAAAGAAACTAAAACCAACCACAAAATTTTATGGCCAAAATTAAGGAAAAGAACACAAAACAAAAAAGAATATATGGTCTCATTAGGAGTATAGTGCTGGTTCCCGAATCGAATTCGGCTGCGGAAGCGTGGCGGAGAGACGGATCGTGTATAACAAAAATTTCATAAACCTTTTAAGATACTCTATAGATTATATTAATTTATGCACAAATAAATTAATCGCATTAATTTACATCAAGAACTCAATCCGGAAAAATACCTGGAAGCCGACTCGGATGATAACTTGAATTCTTTGACCACGAACAGTCATTACTCCAAGTTTGTGTTTAGAATACCAAAGTCTTTCACGTCAATTCCTTGATTCCACGTAGACGTGTGTGTGGGCACACGTGAGACAAAATAAGTTTCTTAAACACTCGAATTTTCACAAACACCAACGCATGCACGATATGGAATTTTTGAAGAAAAATATTTTCTCTCTCTTTTGCTATTGAGAAATTCGGCCACACTAATCCAATTAGGGCTGAATTATGCTTCAAAAAATTGTGTCCACAATTTTCTATCATTCTCATATTTAAAGAGTAGAAGTCAAACTTCAAAACAGGATCAAATCCCTATCTCCAATTTGAATTTTGGAACAAAAAATCCCTTCCCGTTATCTCCAATGTGGCCGGCCACCCTAGGCTTTTCTAACCCTGTGTGTGGCACCAATTCTGATAGGGAAGGAAGAGAAAAAATCATCCTTTATCCTGTAATCCAATTTTGACTCAAATTCAAATTCCAATTTAAGTCAAACTTAAATTAATTTGAATTCTAAATTGAACAACTTATTTAGAATTCCGTAATTCAAAAATTCTCATTTTTGCCCTTTGTGTCTGGTAGAATTACAAGGACGACGCGGGGACATATGGACCTATAATCCCGAGCTCCAATAAAATTAATAATTAATTTAAACACTTTAATTAATTCTATTAATTCTAATAGTTACTCCACTATAAACTTGGAATTGAATTCTCGAACTTATAAACATTAATTACTTCTAAACTGCGAAGTGTCCATTTGATATAGTCATTACATATAGATCAATCCTGCATAAATAATTCATAATTAGAGTCAGGTAGAATCCGTTAAGCTCTCTAATTATATATGCATCCTTGAGTACCATTGATTCTCTAATGGATAGTGATTCATAAAACACATTCATGAACTAGAGCGCTCTTACTAATCCAAGTACCGAATCAACACTCAAGAGAATTATTTATCTACTTCTTTCTCAAGAAGGAATGGATTCCATCTCGTATAATAACATTCCCAGCTACCTATTTCATTATGTCTCCAAAATACAAGGAATAGAATTCAGGGTCTCGGAATCCGTACCGAGTAAATCAAAAGACATAAATCCATAAATATGAGTTTGTTAAGAACTCAGGATTAAGATCACCCTATATATGACCATCGGTAGACTCAATTAAAATTTCTATGCTTAACGGAAATTATTAGAAATTCATATTGTGTCTTTGTCCCTGTTCCACATAATCTTATTATGCGAAATACACTCATATAATATCTCGTCATATTAACAGTGCGGATAACACCGTTCCATTCTAAATGGGAATGACATGTATTAATAATGTTTTAATTAAAGAGTCTGAACTTTAATTAAATTCATCATGAACAATGTTTTTGATTATTGTCTTTAAACACTATCCTCTCGTATATAACACTTATATACTATGTTTAAGGTTACATAAACAATCACGGAATTTTCATTTGATATTTATAAAATATTAATAAATATATGCACATAAAATGATGAATAAACTCTTTTATTAATTAAATAATAAATATCTTATTACATCTCATGCTTCTAGGACACTATTACCAACATATAGGACGTAACAAGGTGCTATTTTTTTTAATATTATTATAGTAGAAAATTGGGCGACTCATGACTGTCTGTATTACCATAGCTTTGCTATATTTCAATGTGAACATTATCAAGTTAAGCCAGATTTCTCCATCATTTTCCCCTTAACTTAGAGTTTATTTAGAAGTATATTTAAATTATGATATTAATTTTAAAATTTAAATTTTTCATGAAAAATATATTGTAATAAAATTAATAATTTAAATTTGAGTACATGAAATAAACTAGCTCTTAAAAGATTTAAATGATTCAAAAAATAACTTGTGATATGTGGCATTGATAAGATGGGTGTGTTGGGTTATAATATGCGGCATTAATTTTGTTTTCTTTTATTATCTCACATGAGATAGGTTTTATAATATTTCAATGTGACTATTGTGAAATCAAATCCGAACTTCTTATCGTCTCAAATGACAAATATTAACGACCCTCCCGATCTACTTAAGAGTCAGCTTGGAGTTTGGACCATGATTAGTTGAATAAAAGGAATTTTCTATATTAAAAAAGAGTTCAATACAATTTAATCACACATATTCAAGCCTTCCTAAATTATTGATAAAATGCTACTCCCTTTTTTTGGCGGAAATTTTTTGATCTATAAAGCTAAATAGAAAAAATGGATAAGTTACTCTTAAGAGTGCATGAATCTGAATCTTTACCCTTTAATCTTGATAAATACTCTTTTATTAGTATAATTATTTGACTAAAAAGATTATAAAAAGAGTAAAAATCTTGACTCATGCATTTTTAAGGAGTATTTGTCAAAATTATCATTTTTAATACAAAAAAGAAATCATGTTGATATCCTTTTTGTTTTTTTGTTTTTTTTTTTAAATCAGTAGAAAATTTTTTATCAATAAAGCTACACCATTTCTAATATGAAAAAAATCATTTTGATATCCTTTTTTTTTTTTCCAACAAAATCAATATAGTACCCTGTATTTTTAGAGTATTAAAAAGCTACTCCTTTTTATGGCGGAAATTCTTTGGTCAGTAAAGTTACTCCATTTTTAATACGGAAAAAATCATTTGATATCCTTATTGTTTTTTTTTTTTAAACAAAATCGCTACTCCATTTTTTATACGGAAAAAATCATTTTGATATCCTTTTTGTTTTTCTTTTTTGACAAAATCAGTATGGTACCAGGTGTTTTTAGAATATTAAAACAATATCTTGATATATATTTTTAAAAATATCACCCTGATATTCTACTGTTTAAAAATAAAATATCTTTTTATCATTTTTAGTCTTTATTTAAATGGCTCAAAACAGGAAAAAAATATTAAAAATATAACTATATATTATCATTATGTCCAAATATTAACAAGTAATACCTTTGGTATTTTTGTCACTCTAGACCAATTATTAAATAAAAAAAGAAAAAAAGGTATATTCAAATAGCATTAAAATATAAATCTATTTTAAAAACATAAAGATGTCATTTTATTATTAGGGTATGAGTGGCATCAAAATAATTTTTTTCCCCAAAAACAAAAGTACCACAGTGATTTTTCCCTTTTCAATTCTACTTTCTTTTCTTTGGTCTTTTTCAATTCTACTTATTCCAATGTCATTCCATCTTTCTGGATTTAGTCATTTTTTAAAATTTTTTGCTTAGACTTTTGGTTAGTCTTTTAAACTTTTTCTTCTCCTTCATCTTCTTCTTCTTCTTAAAGTGTTTTTCTTTTTCTTTTGTATTAAATCTTACTTTTTTTTTTCTTTTTCGTTTGTCTTCGATTGGACTCCTTAATTTGGTCGAAGGTGACTTTGAACGCTAAAATAACATATATAAATAGAAAATTACTGCACTTGCCGATAAGTCTACATTTCTACTTTTATTTTTTATTAATACCTTTTTAATTAATGTAGTATTTAATTAAAATATATTAATTAAGAGTAAAAAATACTAAAAAAAAAAAAAACCATACGAACAAGAAGAGTATAGAAATTTTCTCAACGATGTAAGAACCTACTTATGACTGGTCCACCTTCACTGTTAATTAATTAAAAATTTTTAAGGAAAAAATAAAATAACTAAAAGCCACCCTCCCCCCAAAAAAAGAAAAACCTAAAAGCCTTTTTCATCTTTCAGCAAGAAAAAAAAAAAAAAAAAAACCCTTTCATCGGTTTTAACTTCTAACGGGCCTCCCTCTCATTTCTTGGAAAAGAGGAAAAAAAAACAATGTCTCTCTCTCTCTCAGCCACATCACCTCTCTCTCTCTCTCTCTCTCTCTCTCTCTCTCTCTTCCTCTGTCTCTATCGTCGCCACCCCTAACAAACGTTCCATTTCAATTTTCATCTCTCTTTTCCTATTTATTTCCTTTTATTTCCTCTCTTTTATTATTATTATTATTATTATTTTCCATAATTCTTATTCCTTTCCTCGTGAGCCGCACGCTTACTCTCAGACTCCCAGATGTCTGTAGACACACACAAATATATATATATTGATATGTGGAGGACAAAGATGAGAAAAAAGCGAAGTTGAAGAGGAAGACGAACGAAGACGAAGGAGAGAGAAAAAAAGCCCTAAGGAATTCGAAGCGACAATGGAGGAAGCGAGAGCGAACGGCCCCAATGGCGAGCTTCCGCGTCCGGTTGTGGAAGGTCCGACCAACCCCATGGTGACGCCTCTGCTCACGGATCTCTACCAGTTCACCATGGCTTACGCTTATTGGAAAGCCGGCAAGCATAACGAACGTGCCGTGTCAGTCATTCTTTATCTCTCTCTCTCTCTCTCCCCTCTTGACTGTTTGGTTCCCGAGAAAATGGAGAAATGTTTTGATTGTTCGTCTTTCTCGCCAACCAAAATCAAATTTCTGTCTTTTCTTTTGATATAGGATTTGATTGTGGTGATTTTGGGAGTGCTTTTTATACGTATGTCATATCTTTTGTTATTTGAAAAGATGAAAAAAAAAAAAACCATTTTTTTTCTTTTTGTTATTGGAATTTCGGTCTCTTTTTGCCGAGACTCTGCTAATTTGCGGTTATAAAGGAATAATCTTTGATTCGTAAAGGGTATCAAGATCATGTCTTTTAATACATGCGTACATTATGTTGAATTTCTTTTGAGTAAAAAAAAAAAAAAAATTTGTTACTAGCATCTCATGTTTGTTCTCTGTATTTATGTTTTTCTACAGATTTGATTTGTATTTTCGGAAGAATCCCTTTGGTGGTGAATATACAGTCTTTGCTGGTTTAGAGGAGTGCATAAAATTCATCGCTAATTTTAGGTTAACAGAAGAGGAGATTTCCTTTGTCCGTCAATCTTTACCTTCTTCATGTGAGGTAATCAATTTATTTACTGGTCCTTATAACATCCTGATTTTAGTTCATGAAACAACATTCAAGTAAAGCGAACTTAGGGCCCTTCTAGTTCACGTGTTCAGGTCAGTAATTCTGATTCATTAGCAGGCTACACAATCAAAATCATGGATTTAAATACATTTACCAAACAGGGCCTTAATTTAGGATGTTATGAATATGCCAACAATGATTGAAGATACGGTAGACCTCTTCATTGTAGGCATTTCCCCATGGAAGCTGCTTGTTGAAAAGGCTTTGAAGCTTACTTTTTAATAAGATTTTATAAACTTCACTCTAACATTTTCGTTGCTTATTAAAAAAAAATTAAATGAGTTTTCCCATTTAGTACTATGAAAAATATGATGCCAAGCGCTAAGTCAAACGTCACAGCTTTTACCAAAAGCAATGCCAAATGGTCTTGTTCCCTATGCCAACTTTTAATATTATTAATCCTCTAGTGTCTTTTTTTTTTCTCCTTTTTCCTTCTTTTTATGCAAGTTATCCCTTTGGGGGTGTACTTCAATCTTTTGGATGCAGTGTTTGGTTTTCTAATAGAATTTTTATTGATATAGGATGGCTTCTACAATTATCTTAGAGGTATCGACTGTACTGATGTTGAAGTGTATGCTATCTCAGAGGGATCAGCTGTTTTTCCAAAGGTACCACTGGTGAGAGTGGAAGGACCAGTTGCTGTAAGTACCAATAGACTCCCCTCTCCCCCTTTAAACTTGTTGTGCAAAACTCCTACAGATCGTTGTTGCAGTCAGCATAATTTTAAAGTGCCTAATTTCGTTCTGATTTATATTTAAAGGATGACATATATTTTATTTCTTCTTTCTATTTCAGGTGGTTCAATTGTTGGAAACTCCATTTTTGAACCTAATTAATTATGCATCATTAGTTGCTACAAATGCTGCAAGACACCGGTTTGTTGCTGGGAAATCAAAACTTTTACTTGAGTTTGGGCTTCGACGAGCACAGGTAATCTGCATGAGTTTCGGATTTCATAAGCTCACATGGCCTGTTTTTGCATTGTGGTTTGAAGTGCTAATTTGGGTTTATCCTCATATAATATGTTCTTCATTTGATGTTTTAGGGGCCTGATGGTGGAATAGGGGCATCGAAGTACTGCTATCTTGGAGGATTTGATGCAACAAGGTAGTTTTGAAATTAAAATTTTTGTGTCTTTTTTTTTTTCCCTTTACTAATTGTGTAGGTGGACTTCCTAAGCATTGTGTTTGCCTTTTATTCCTTCCATTTATGTTTTATGTATATGTGGAATGTAATATTGCTTCTCCATGCAAAGTTGAACTTGCATTATGCATTTAAGTTACTTGTGTAAATAATTAATCATCTTTATTGTCATACTTTATTCCTGACTGGATCTATAGGGATGGTGGAGAAACGATACATTGGTTGAGCTGAGATTTAAATTCATTGATGCTCTATTACTTCATTGGCTTTTGTCACCACTTTATGCAAATGCCTGGTATAACCTTTCTCCACTTTTATGTTGTGTTTTTACAGTAATGTAGCAGCTGGGAAGTTATTTGGGATACCACTTCGTGGAACACATTCTCATGCTTTTGTTAGCTCATTTATGGTATGTAGCTCTTGCAAGGACTTACAGTTTTCTTTTATTATATTTGTAAAAGATGTATCATATATGTATAAATTGCCAAGGAAATGAGTTTGCTTACTGTTATGCATTAATGTCGCTATATATTGAATTCATAACTGGGAATGTAGCGTCCTCCACTTTTAACTAACTGGCCTTTGTGCCTGAATCTATTCTGTCTGATTATTTTAGTCACTTGCAGAGCCCTGATGAGATCGTTGGTAAATCACTTCATAGCAGTGATGGTTCAACTACTTGTGAGGATTTTGTTAGCCTGGTTCAGACTTGGTTAAGCAAAATTCAGGTATTTAGATTGTCAAATTTGTAAATTTCTCATATTTTGATTCTTTGAATACATAAGGATTATTCAGCTCTCTCCATTTTCTGTGTGGATGGAGAGAATCCTTGTCCATGATTTGTGATCTAAGGCTTTGTAATTCATAAGATTATATCTACCATGCCATGTTAATGCTCGTATATGTAAAGTCTTGAATGAATTTGTTTCTCTTTACAATAGGTTCTACTATATGTTTATTAGCGATGATACAAGCTACGTTTTCTTTGCAGTGGTCAAATTCGCTAAATGGAACTTTTGGTGAGACCAATCAAAGCGAGCTAGCAGCTTTTATGTCATATGCATTGGCATTCCCTAATAACTTTCTAGCTCTTGTAGACACTTATGATGTAAGTAAATGCGTTATACTTTGTTCTGCTTTTGCTTTGATATCGATCAGTTAATTGTGTCTCTTCAACTGTTGCCTTGCATTCACTTTACTAGGTTATGAGGAGTGGCATTCCAAACTTTTGTGCCGTTGCTTTAGCACTCAATGATCTGGGGTATGTCTGAAGGCTTTTATTGGTACCAGAGCATTTATTTGATAAAAATTCTTTTCCTAATGGAAATACAGTACTGAAAGTTTTCTTTCATTTATAAATTGTCATTATAATTTCTTTTCTTAGTTCAGCCGTAGTAGGCTGTGGAGCATGCACAAATTGAAGGAGGATTGTGAAGAATATATATATCTCGTTTACTTCCAATAAGAAATAATGTCGTATCATTTGTGATTTGTTGTCTTCCGTTGATATCTCTAACATCGGGGATGATTGATTTGATGTTCAAATGATGATGTATTATTATAATAAGTTGGATGATTTTTGTCCAGCTACAAAGCAGTAGGCATCAGATTAGATTCCGGTGATCTAGCATATCTGTCTTGTGAGACTCGGAAATTTTTCCGTGCCATTGAGAAAGAATTTGGAGTATCTGAGTTTGGAAAAATGGGTATTACTGCTAGTAATGACCTTAATGAGGAAACCTTGGATGCTTTAAATAAACAGGTAATGGCATGAAACTGAGGTGACTTTATATGAAATATTTCCTTATTGGCTTTGAGACTCTGGACCTAAAAGAAAAACTTAATAAAGTGTTTAACAGTATATAGCATCATTTTGATACTGGCCTCTTCAGGTGAAAGGAAAAAAGAAGAGTAAAGTATTCCATGGAGCAGTGTTGGATTTTTTTTTTAACTTTTTTTATTTTATTTTTGCTAGTGTTTCAACCAGTTCTTTTTTATGTAGTTGGCATGCTAAGTAGTGTCATATCTGATTACTTTTGTTCTGTGTCCCAAGGGTGTCATTCTTATATGTTCGGCCACAATTCTTGTTTTTAGCGCTAACATGCTATAAAATTCACCTGCAAAGTAATCATTAGTATAATTGAACTCATGAGCTGTCAAACAATTGCAAAATAATCTCATGTTCTCTGCTAATTTCCTAGATTTTAGTTATTCTACTGCTTCCGTTGAACTCTCAAACGAGAAATTAAGATTTTCTTTTTATTCGACTCTATGAGAAGTGTAAACTATCATGTGGTTTTTACTAGATATATTTGCTGCTTGCTTTCTGATCAGTAGATGCAGAAACTCAATTTTATTTTACTATTAACAAATGGCAAATTACTTGTTTTGAAACGCGGATGAACGTCTGAAATTACTGATGATTATTGTGCTGTGAGTTGGGAAATGAGTTATGTCATCCTGGTTATGTTACGTTGTTTGATACTACCCTGGCATATTAAGCGTCAAGTCGATTTTTTTAATGCAGGTGTTCCCCCCAGCTAGTGTTAGAAGGATGAATGAAACGTACTATTGGTGTATTAATGGAACAATTTCTTTCTTGTGTAGGGGCATGAGGTTGATGCGTTTGGAATTGGAACTAATGTGGTCACATGCTATTCTCAAGCTGCCTTAGGTTGTGTTTTCAAGCTTGTGGAAATAAATGAACAACCTCGCATCAAGCTCTCGGAAGATGTTTCAAAGGTTTGATCAGACTCAAAGCATTTCCAGTATCGTCTTCTTTTGCTTTTGTAATGAGTTTTCCCCACCCCTTTCCTTTTGCATGTGGTTCTAGGTGTCTATTCCTTGTAAAAAACGGAGCTACAGATTGTACGGGAAAGAAGGTTATCCTTTGGTAGACATAATGACAGGAGAAAATGAGCCACCTCCAAAGGTATGGTAGCCAATAATTTCTCGGTATATTAACTAGAATGATGGAATCAGGGAGCTCTTTATTTTATTAAGCGCCTTGCAGGTAGGAGAAAGAATCTTGTGTCGTCACCCTTTTAATGAATCCAAAAGAGCATATGTGGTGCCTCAACGTGTTGAGGAGCTTCTCAAATGTTATTGGCCTGGGAATTGTTCAGGTGCGACTTCATTTGCATGTATTTGTGTACTTTTTAGTTTGGTATCAGCGTTAAGTTTTGAATCAAATTGAATTTTGCCTCTATTTGGTGGAGTTGATTTGTTTAAACAAAAGCTGTTTCTGAAAAACTAGTCTTGTGTGAATTTACATATCTAAAACAGTGTCTGAATAAAAATACGTTGGGGCACTAGTGGTGCTAAGCCCTACAACTAATAGAAAGCGGGCTCTATTTGCGCCATCCAGTGTTGGGCAGCACTGGCGCCCCCGAGCATTGCTCATGTCTGAACTCAATATTGTTGTTTGTTGATGAAGATCACAAAAGAGAAGACTTGCCATCTCTTAAGGAAATCAGGCAGCGTTGCATCAATCAGCTCGAACAAATGCGGCCTGACCACATGAGGAGACTCAATCCAACGCCATACAAGGTAATACGACACACACCTCGGCCTTATCTATTCCAATTTTTGTATTTTCCATTAATTTACATTTATATTAACAATATTTACCGTGTCTACTTCAACACTATGTAGGTGAGTGTAAGTGCTAAATTGTACGACTTCATTCATTTCCTATGGCTCAATGAAGCTCCGGTAGGAGAATTGCAGTGAAAGGGTGGCTTGAAGTGTAAATTTGCAGTTCTAGCAATGGTAAAAAGGAAAGTTGATTCGCTCGTCTGATAGGGAGAATATATACATGTCCAACGTAGCTAAGAATAATTGATTGTTTTTTCGTTAATAATATAGTTACTGCTCTGTCATCTTTCTTATGTCGTTTTTGCTGATCTTATGTACACTTGTATGGGAAGTGAATAAATAAATAATGCAAAGAATGAAATTCATTTTTTCTCAAATTCAGGAAAAAAAAAAATTAGCATCTCAAATGCAAGCACATATTATCAGCGCCATTTTCCAATTTTGGGAATGGCCAGCATTTTAACTACCTGGAAAACAAAGGATTTATTGAGTGAAAAAATGACCACATTTACTTGGTAACGATGACGTTTATAAATAGATTTATTATCAGATATTTGATTGAATTTATCAATTATTTTAGTACATATGAAATTTATTTTGAGATCAAAATTCATCTTTATTTTTATTATTTTTTTTTATTTCAAAACTGAACAATTTTCCAAATCCGCCTTTTAACGTCTTGTTTCCCGTAATTCTAATAGCAAAACGACATTTTTTTTATCATTTTGTGGGAGTTGAACCTAGGATTAATACATTAAGAACTCACACCCAACAACTAAATGACATATCTTTATACAAAAGGAAGCTTAAAAACAAGACATAGTTGAATAACTTATGTTAATAACTTGACATTTGTAATTATATATATAAAAAAAAAAAAAAAAAAAAAAAAAAAAAAAAAAAAACTTGACATCTGTAATTTGGGACGAATTTGTACATTTTTACATTCGATTAAACTCCCATTACAAAGACGAGCGCCGAATAATGAAATTTTCGGCATTTATAATTATTTACAGATTACAAGTAGAGTAAAGAAATACTCAAAAATTTAATTTGATTCGCTAAGTTTCTTTAGATGTGCAGCATTTAACAATCAAATTGCCACAGTGAGATTTTGCAGCTGGACCCACCCATAGGCACAACGCTCCCGAATCCTTTGAACTGTTGATGCGGCCAAATTGACCACTGCCCTTATTCTTCCCAGCTCTTTCTCCAGTGGCAATCTTGTGCTAGGCTCCATCTATGTCAAATTGCACCACAAGATCATAAAATTTTTAATGCTTGCATAAATCTGGATCAGGTTTTGATAAACAACTAAAGAGGGAAAATAAACTTCACCTTTTCTATGCAACGTACAGTATCCAATACATGGCAGAAATACGAGAGCTGCTTGTACAGATCTGCCTCTGTGTACTGCAGAAAGTACATTTCATAGCTCAAGTTAGTTTCACAATAAGCATATGAGCAATGATATTCTCAGAAACAAGCTTGTTAAGTAAACCTTTCTTATGAGACGCCCATTACAGCTAGGGTAGTTTGGACAAACTGTGCCTCTCTCAGAATCGCCAACAAGCCGAAGGTTGAGGCTACGCGTTGTGTATTTGCAAGTTTCGTCGTCACACTGAAAGCAAGATTACCAGATATAGAGATCTAATGTTACTAACCGTAAAATTAACAACTCTAGAGTTCAATATTTCCAGATAAAACGAAGAGATTAATTAACTACCGTCAATAAGCCCTTGTAGTACATTGAAACAAACCTCTCCGCTTGCCTTTTGACCTGAAAGATAGACGGACCAAGTTTACAAAATAGGGCAACTAAAGCCAATAGGGTAAGCTTCTGTATACATCAAACAAAATTTGATGTCAACATACTTTCCTAAATGGAACAACTTAAATAAGTACCTGGTTGGCCATCATTGCAGGAGATAGCTTGCCAGCATCACCTTCCTCGGGGCATTTAGGGCAGTGCAATCTATTCCAAAAGTTGTATACAGATTGCTCTTCTTGTGGCTGCTTCAGTTTTTCCTTGACAGACTTGCAAATGTAAGTAAAGATAGCGGGACAGTCAAAAGTCCCAAAGCAGCTGGGACATGACAATATCAACGGCTCGCAACCTTGATATCTGCAATATATGACATACATCCATTAATTATTAACTTTCAGTTTGCTTTCAAGGAGATAACCATCAATTATACTATGGAATGAAAAAAAGCATAGATTTAAAGACCTATGAAAGAAAACTATATTGAACAAGAAACTGCAAGCAACTCCGAGTTCATGTAAGATGGTGAAAAGTTTCAAAAACAACGCAAATAAACCATAGTGGGGGAGATTATGCATGCTATTCAAATATTTTCAGCATATGAAAAAGCAACAAGCATGCCCTCTAGAGAGAATATGGGCATTAAGGAGGTTGCCACAGCGAGCTGGAAATTGATGTACTCCTATTACATAAGATAAAGTTACCTCTCCTCATCTTCAATGGCGAACGAGAGTGAACTGGAAGGATCACTGCTCACGGTGTCACTTGAACTACTTTTGAACTGAAAGAATCAAATGCTTAGTTTGTTAGAATACAGAACTGCGGCCAAAAATTCTGTAGTTGAATGCAATGGCATAAGGAAAAAGATCTTTACCTTAGATGAGTCCAGCCCTAAACAATCAGCCATGCGTTCTGGGCTTGTACCCTGGATAGAAGCACACAGACGTGACACCACAGGATGGATCTGCATTGATAATTAAGCCGTCAAACAAAGCAAAGGGTACAGCATGCTAATCCTAGCTTTTATGACAATGAGATCAGAGAGAAATAAAGCAAAACCTGCTGCGACAAGTAGTAATCAATATCAATCATCCATTTCCCATCTTCTTTTTTCAGTTCATCAGGATGTCTAGCTCGTTGAGCGATTCCAGTCGAACCAATGGAACTATTCCCCTGATGAGAAAAGAGATGAGAGGGAAACCATATTTGTGAGAACATCATATCTCCCATTTAAGAGCACCAAAAGCTCCGAGTCTAGCTTGCTCAATCAACAAAATCAAAACAAAGGACCACAAACCTGCTCACAGCAAATAATATATGGGATTGTATCGCCAACAGAACAACCACTAGAGTATCCACTTTGCTTTAATCTTAGTGCCACCTAGAAATTTTTCCAGAGAAAACATCAGTGCTTGAGAAAATATGCATAAAAGTTCAAATAGAATACCAGATCATCATTTATTGGCGACTTTTGACAATCATTTATTTAACTCACCAGAACATGTGGTTGGTTTTTAGCATCCGGGTAGGCCTCAGGTGGTTTAGTCAATGTCTTTGTGATGACATATTTCTCAAGGGCGACTTCTCCCTTCCTCATATCCTCCTGAACCTGTTGAACGTGCACAATGATTGTTATCATCTACATTGCCTTAAAGCTATCAACACACTGGTCAGTTGGTCCAATAGGCCTATTCTGCAGTTACAAAATTAAAGGTAATCTGTTACGTTCCTGTCCAGATTCCAATGTCTTCCCTAGGAAGATACAACGATATTCAATTAAATCGACGAGTTCTTTATTAACAACCAGCCAAACAACCAAAGAGGGCAATTTCCTTCCCACAATGGATTACAAGCTAAAACAAAGGAAACAAGGAAATACAATGAAAAAGATAACAATGGGAGAGATTCGAGATTCCCAGCCTCCTATGGTCTGAGACAGAAGTTACTCAAATTCCAGACAGCCTCTCACCTCCTCTCTGTCTGCCTAAATACTCCACTACTAACAGAATCCTAACTAACTGGACACCTCAGCCCTTCTTTCAACAATTCCACTTTCCTCCCCCTTTTCCTGCCTAATTCCCCTACTGCCCCTCCTAGTGTAGACCCTCGTAATAGGGGGCCTAACATAATCCCATTGAAGTGGCCGGAACATTTGAAGTATACAGGAAGCCGGCCAAAGTTCAAAGTCCTGCTTGCTTGGACCATAACCAAACCCATGAAAGTTCAGCATGCAAAAGGCAGAAAATAAGAAATAAGAATGATTCATAAAAAAATCCCCTGTCAAGTTCTCTGTTAATCCAACCAGGTTCTGAGTTTTTCTCAAGTTTTCTGACTTAAGTGGATCTATAATTATACTTGTTTCACTTGGCAGCACAACCACTGCAAAGGTTTTAGCTTAATAAGAAACTCTAGTTTGCAATGCCATGTGTGCCTAGTTCCAGTCTCTCAAGGAGTTTGATCTCCACCTCTTTATCCGCCAAATTAAGATAGTTTTAAAATGCTAAATAAGAAAAATGAACTCACTTTCATCAAAGAGTTGTGAATTGCTTCAACGACATCCTCACAAGACCTGTGGGCAGAAGAGCAGTAATATAACAAGAGAAAAATGACGTTAGTGGAAAATCAAACTAAAATTCTGGAAAAGGAACGGAGAAAAGAGTTTAATATTGCATTTCCTACCCTCCAGACAAAATCTGACTGAGACAAAAATCTCCAAGTTCCTTTGAGAGTAAGCTCCAGTCTCGGCGAACCATATCAAGGCCCTTACGTTCAATAGTCTGCACCAACGAAACAATTTATTGCTTTGCCTGTCTCCTAGTAGCGATATAACCCAACAAGAGGGTGAATACCTCATACGGTTTCCCGTCCTTGAATAGTACTTTTACAGCTGCATACTTTTTCTTCTTGAGAAGCAGCATTCTCTTGTACAAACCATCAAGATCAATTTCTAAGCACCTATACTTCTTGTTAACCTAGAAATGAACATAAAAGAGAAATCACACTTTGCATTAAACATGAGCATAATATCACTAGAAAAGAAGACGAAACAAAAATATATGATGCACATGCTGCCAAGATGGAATTAAAGCATCTATCATTCTGGTAAGAGAAAAAAATGCAGATTAAAAGAAAATTAATTGCTTTAAATTTACAAAAAATAAAAAAATAAAAAAAAATACTATAACTTATTTCAGAAGCAAAGCGTTATCCTGTGCACAAAAGCAAAAGTATTAATCTACCATTTTTGAACTCTTTCAACATACTAACTCCAGAAACTCCGTTAAAAAATAAACACAAAAATATATTCCTTTTATTTAAAAAGAAAAAAGAAACCAAAATCCACAGAAACCAAAAAGTGCCTAGCATAAAAATGAGCCATACAACACGATGAGATTTCTCCAAATATTCCAGATAATGGCCTCACCTCTTGGATGACTTTTCCAGCGATGGCTTTTGCTTTTGTTATATCGTCTAGTCCACTATGAATCATAATTGAATCTGTATCACCATATATTACCTGCACATACGTGTTGCACCTTCTAATATTGAACAATATAGAAAATATCACGAGGCGATTGAACTTTAAATTCCTGATATACGAGAAATAACCTCTAAATTCAAATTGTTTCGAACAAGATCAACAGTGCTCTGAAGAATCTCCCTTCCCTGCACAACAATAGTGTAACTTGCTGAATAATTGATAGAAGCATTCTAAAGCTACATCTCTTTGTACAGGAGACCAACACATTCAATTATGTTTCTTATAAGTTGAAACATATTTTATACCTGAAGGGTAATAAGCTCTGCCAGTGGCTTCGCATAAAATCTTGAGTTAGAAAACCCCAGGCATCCATACATACTGAGCACAAAGACATAAAGTCATACAAACCAAAGTAAATATTTTGGGGATCACAAAAAACATAATCAAAGTGAGAACAGCAAATTAAACGCAAATAAATAAACAACTGAGCAAAAGGACTGGAGAATACCAACCTGTTCGCAGTGAGCTTCAGTGCTTGCTGTTGAATGTCAAATTGTTGGACCTTGATTCCTGATGCCGTCTTCATCCATGACTTGACCATTCTCCTTCTTTCAACCAGATTCTTCAGCAGCTACAAAATAATATGAGAAATTCTTCAGGGAACCATTTTCCAATAATAGAAAAGGTAGTGAAAACAAAAACGCACATTACATATAATTTTATAACAAAAGTCCGACATTCTTAACGCCTATGTGATGCCCAAATTTCTCACATACTAGTTGGCCAATGCATTGCATGATTTTACATTTATATGCATATGAGTTATATGTTTGATCTATCATCAAGGTGCAGGTTGATAATGTGCATTTAGTGTTAAATGTGTATATTGTATTCATAAGTTACAGGTTTACTTAAAGGTGAATCCGGTAAGTGGGAATGAAGAAAAAGAAGTTTAAGGATGATTTCATATCAAACTTGATAGGTAATGGAGCTCAAATATTTTAAAAGTACAAAAAACTGAGTAAAAACGGTCGACTTTAGATGTAACGGGAAGGTTTAGTATGCGTTTTGTTGGGTGAATAGACCATAATATAGTAAGGTACATTTTATAATGAGTATATAAGTGGATAAGATTGATTACGAAGGGTTGACGTGAGTTCCACATAAATTATAGGATGAGACTACTTTAGAAACCCTAGTTTGACACAATTTTCAGCGTTTGGGCTTTCGAGCCTAGATTAGGGTTTTTGGCAGTTATTGTTGCTTTAGAAGTTCATTAGAGCATGTTTTATAATGTATGGAAGGTTTTGGAAATATTGGTGTAAAGTTTTGATTATGAATGGTTTAAGATTTGTAGATGACATCTATAACATACCAGAAATCGGTATGAACACATACGCTTGATTTGGTAAGAAAAATGATAGGTTATGACTTAAGGTGTACTTGGGCTTTGTATAAGTGTTTTACATTTAAAGAAAGAAGTTAGCTGCTGGAAATTTGACACAAGGCAGCTTAGGTGAGAGTACTTCATGGTGAAGTACTTAAGGTGGTTGCTAGTTTGTTTAAAAAGTTTATTAAGCAAGTAGCTTAAGCTATCAGCCCTAAAAACTCTAAGTCCGACTCTCCAACCTCTGAAAACTCCATTTCCATTAAGGCTCAAGTGAGGATAAGAGAAATCTTTGGTGGTTTTGTAAGTTTTGGGTGCTTAATTGCAAGAAAACTCAATCTGGGCTAAGGTAAGCCACTGTTTAGGTATTCAGTACTGTTCCGTTCTGTTCAGAGGGTTTTCCTTTGAATTCGACTATAATATTTGAACCACATGGTCTCTTATATGTCAGGAGGATCTCCATAAAAGGGTATAATCAAATTTCATAGGAAAGTGGTGGTTTGAGGTTCGTTTGTAGAAGCTGTCCAGAAACAGGACTGTTTCAAAACCGGTTCAGGTTTGTACATGGTTACCTAGGCTAGTAAGCTTGTTTTGATCTGAATTTCTCAGGGTAGGCTCATTTATATGTTAACTAAATGCCACTAACACAGTTCTTGCAAATTCAATTTGATTTGGGAGTTATAACCTAAAACCTGAAGCTGGTCCAGTTTGGTATTGGAAGAATTTGTGGTTTCAAGATGTTTTGTGAATTTTGTTGAATTTAAATTTGTTTAAGGTTCAAAACAGATGTTTTATGCTTTAGGGAGTGTTAAAATGAAGGGGAAACTCTGCCAAAATTTTTAGAAAAAAATTTGACTTAATTTGGATAAAAAATGAGGGAGTTAGGCCATATATTGGTGCTGCCTGTGCACCAAGCTACACCAGGCACACACCTGGGCCCAGTGAGCGAGCGCTGCAGGCCACACGAGCATGCCCGTACGCGCACAGGCAGGCCAGGGGCGCCCAGCCGGTACGCCCTTGGGGCTGCTTGGCCAGGCCACGGCCTGACAAGGCCAAATGGCCTAGTCAAGGGTTTTCAGGGTCCCGGAGTCCCTTTTTGGTGACATTTCTTGCGTCTGAGTCCTGTAAACCCCTATTTTTTTATGATTGTCACTTAAAATAATTATTTAAAATATTATTTTAATTATTTAAATATTTAAAAAAAATTAGTAAAAATTAGGAAAATGAGCTCCTTAATACATAATTGTTAGTCGGGTGATAATGTTAGTTAAAATACTCAATGTTTTAGACGAGTGGAACACCAGATTCCCTGGGAGGATACAAGAGAGCCTCAATATCAGTTCTAAGGCTCGAGGTAAGTAGAATATCACCTGTGTCACCATAAAAGTCGTGCATATGCTATGTGATTCAAAGTTGTGATATGTGAGTATACGAGACATGTGTTTTTGATGTTAGCATAACCATGCATGCATGACATGATGTAAAGATATGTACCATTGAACATAAAATGAAAAGAATGAATATTAAAAGTGAAGAGAGAGTTTTGACAGGTTTTGTGTCTCCAAGGAGACTGCCGGACCTCTTGCGGCATGGGAAGCTTCTTCGATGATCACGGGGAAGGATTTGTGTTTATTATGATTAGCCCAACGTGACGCCATTTTATCATATAATTTGTGATCACTAGGTCGAAGGACCGTTGTCTCAATAGAGACTTGCGGTGTGGGAAGCTTCCTCATTGATCACGAGGAAGAATTGGTTTTAAATGTGAAAAAATGTGTTTTGCCCCACACGACGGCATTCGATGTTAAGTATGTTGTGGCCACAAGGTCCAATGAGGTATCTGGGATACCACCCCGTCTAAGTAATTGCACGCATATGATAAAAGAATGAATGAAAAGTTAAGGTGTATGATGTTAACAAGTCATGAGCTCATGCATATTTTCATTGTTGCTATATCATGCATTATTATACTTATTGGGCTTTAGCTCACTTATTTTTATGGTGATGCAGATGAGGGTGCATCTCAGCATTAGTTATGGACTAGATGGTTGGCTGGCGCAATCTTGAGAACTGAGACAGGTGTATATGGACTAACTGACCTGTATTTTGGAGGCCCTCGTTGTACTTAGGGATTGTGTGAGCTCGTGGTATACATAGTATAAGGCTGAGCTTATTTTTGATAATGTATTATATTGTCTATGTTTGGCCAGCCTGTTGGAGTATATTATATATATTTTGATTATCTTTACTTGTTAGGAAGTTTAAAAAGTTCAAATTTGTCCGTATTTTTATACTTAATACGTATAACATGTTAGGTTAAATTTAAGGGAAGGTTAAGAAGTAACACTACTTAATATGACTAATTGGATAATTTAGAGTCATATTAGGGGGTGTTACAGCCTAATCCACAATTCTCAAAGAAAGACAGATATAAAGATCCAATTATCAAGAAAGTAACAAATAAGCAAGACAATCTTATCCAAAATGAATTATACCTCGGGTAGAACTCCCGGTGTCCTACTGGATGGTAAATGGGAAACTACTCCTTCCAGAGATCTTTCCACCGTTGTGAAGCATATATTGTATTCCTATAAAATCAATACACTACGCTCAAAAAATAATAGCAGAGCGAGAGCAGCAGCTTTGGTAATAGACTGATTATACTGACCTGAATAATAGAAGGGTAAAGACTATTGAAGTCCAGAAGTAATATGTATTTGTCATATAAACCTCTTTTTGGCTCCAGGACTAATCCACCTGCATAGGCAGGTCCCTTCTTCCCTTTACCATGATCATTATGTGGAGCATCATTATCCAAATTCGCTTCATTTATATCCAGCTCATCAACATTTCTGTCCTGAGCACCGTTGTTCATTCTCCGTTTCGTCAATTTTGTTTCCTTCACATGGGACGAAATCTTGTCTGGGACCATATACTTCTTCGCATGGAAAGCATGCAATAAAAGATATTCTACTCTTTGGGCCCTAGCACCCTGAAAGGCATAGGGTAGATGCATATTATACTTTTTAAGGTCATGAGCATTATCAGACTTGGGTAAGAAATAATGGAGAAACCATCTTATACTTACTTGTAGAGTTTTTCCCCACAAATTACCACTTATATTAGTCAGCTGACGTGTGAGGGGCAGAACACTCAAATGGAACATGAGTTCCATGGACAACCAGGCATCCGTCTCACCATACTCAATCTAAATGCATTAGATATGCTATTAGAATTATGCGCCAGCATAAAGCAGTAAAATAACCTTTCAAAGCATACAGTGAAATTGATCTCATTTGATTAAACTCTAAAAATTCATCTTACTAGAAACTAGAAACAATAATTAACTAGAATAATTAAAGCAAGCAGTAGAACGTACAAGTTCCATAAGTGATTCCAACGTTTGGAACATTCTTGGTACATCTTGTGGAGTTATCTCCTTTCTGTCTTTGTTCAGCTGGGTCTTGGCAAGTTGCGTCAAAGAATAGCTAACCTAGAAGAATAAAGTTGCATATGAAAAACTAAAAGTAAACCTGGCCGGCACTTCTGCATTCCATTATCTCTTAAATAAACAGCATACCTCTTTTAGTAGGTCACGGGAACACAAGTATGTATCACACAACAGCCGACCGGCAATGCAAGACATGATCCCTGGACTTGCTCCAGACCCATAAATGGTGTTTCCTTTCGAAAGCTTCGGCATCACAGAACGTTTGAGGCGGCCAATTTTGGACCACATACTGCTTGGTACTCTGCAAACCTGCAAAATTAAAGCATTCGAGCCTTTTAGAAACAGGAAATGGTTCTTGGAAAACATAAGATAATGATAGATCAGATTTTAGGATATTACTAGATGCTAAATCCATCCCCCCCAAAAATAAAAAATAAATAAATAAATAAACAACAAGATTGAGTAACCGTTATCAAACTTCCAACAGTTTCTCTCCATTCTTTGTCTAGGCATTTAAGGGAACTGGTTAAAGAATGTGCTCTGGGCAGTTTAACGCACCAAGAAGATTGTATAACCGTTATCAAACCGAAAAAACTTCCAACTGTTTTTCTTCATTCCGTATCTCACTACTTCAAAAGTATACATGAGGATAGACACTAAACGAAATAAATCAGTACGAAGTTTTCCCACCTGAGCTCTGTGAAGAAGAACATCCAGATCAAACCCCGATATATTATGTCCAACAAGAATGTCACTATCCAACTTGTGTAGTTCAATCATTAAACGGTTCAACAAAGCCCTCTCACTGCGACCCAAAAAAAGAAGTTGAGGAAACTTCAATAACAGGAACAATTTTATCTGTACAAAATCTTGACTTCATAGATGATCCAGAGAAAATTTGATTGAATATGATGTACGATTAAAATAATACCTGCTTTCAAAGCTTAATACATTGAATCCAGCCTTTGAGTTTCGTTCTGTAGCCTCTTTAGTGAATCCCATTGGAAATATTCCTCCATCAAGCTTACGGACAACAGTAAAATGACTTAGCATACCCGGTTTCTTCCATTCTGAGGCCAACATTGGAGTATCAATCTGAAAGGCCAAACATTATGTACAGTAAGAAACATAGAAAAAGTTAAATCTGAATGTTGCGTACTTTACCAAAAATATGGTGTTACAGCTTTAGAAATTCAGTGACTGTTTGGTTCATGTGTCCTAGCCATATGGTTTGAACCATTTGAACCAGGATTTGAACCCCTTTACCAAACAAGCTCTCAGAGATTCAAATATAATTCCAAACCACAAATACATGCTCATGTTCAACTCCAGCAACCGACTTATCATGCATAAAACGGTATCCCAACATTTGCAGGTTGTACTGTTTAATGTAGTAATACTACTCCCTGCTCTGACTACTTTAGAGAAGAAAAAGTAGAAAACAGGGGACTTTGCATGTAAACTACAGAAGTTGGTATACCATGACAAGGATCAAATTGAATTCAGCTGAGTGACAAATGTTAACAAACCTTGGCTTTGTGGCAGCAGATGACGGATGCAGAGACAATTTCATTCACGGTTTGCTTCTCATTGATAATGGTTTTCAAATTTATGGCTGCAACAACGACTGGAGGAATATCCACAGATATCTTTGATGAAGTCGAAACTCCTATGTCTTTGGGAAAATCTACAATAACCTCAAATTTGCACCAGCTGACCTGTGTAAAGAATAACCAAACTGTTAAAGGTGAAATTGAAAATGTGACAAAAATAAGACTCCCACAGGCATTACTTCAATGAAAAGAGATTCCCGAACTTTAAAAACTCACCCTCTGTTGAGCTGGGCAGCTAGAAAATTTTGCAATTGATAGCCAAGATGGTCCCTTTATCTTTCGTTTAACGAGAAAATTTTCCAAAGCGCTGCATATTACAATATGTCAGGCTCTCTTCTTTTTGCACAAAGACTTTATTGAGCAATCCGCTATAGTGAATAAATTCAACACATGGAGAAAGAAAGAAATTTGGAGTTACACATGAAACAATGGAAATGAGGACTGGATTTATCTTCAAGTACCTGATATGAGTTCCTAAAAGAGCACAGAAAGTTTCCCCCTTTAGATCTGATGGAAGGGGAGGATCCTGCAAAAGTGGAACCAGAATTAAGTAGTAAAAAATAGATTCCGATAGAATTTTGACAACAGTCAAATAGTTATATACACTTTAAAGCTGCAAGAAATTTTAAGAAAGATGATTTCTGAAGCTTTTATCTTCAGGAAAAAGAATATTGATAGATTCTATATATAGCAGAGTTAACATCTAATAATTTAAGGACGTCCTTTAAATATGTAACAATGACTGAATTTTTTGATAAACGAGTCAACTGATGTACCTTAAATGGATAGTTAATCTTGAGTACATAATTCTCGCCTACTGGTACGTCAGACTGCTCAAATGCATATTTCCTCTGGGATAAATGACATGAAGAATGAGCAACAAAGTGGTAGAAGAAGAGGAACCAGAACTACAGAACAAAATCAGCAAAAAAGAGGTGCAGAAGGGAATCAACTGACAATAACACGTATGAAAATATCCACAAACCTTAACCGGAGCCATACTAAAAGTTGATACGTTTAGTTCTAACAGCTGTTTTGCCACATCGTTCTTCAATCCTGCAGCGACATCCTGAGAATGGGAAATAGGATATCATCAGTAGCATTTAAAAACAAAAATAAAAACCAAAAAGAAGAAAAATATAGGCACTCCACTATTATACTAGCTTCTTAACTTACTTGCAGCTTTTTACGAAAGTCGGCGAGTGAAATTCGAGACTCTTGAACATCCTTTTCAAGCTTCACTATTTCGTTGTCATGAAATACAGACCTGTTTGGAATAGCATAGACACATCTCTGCATGTTCTTGACCACCACACAGCAACTATGATATGCAGTTCCTGCTTTGACCTATATTGCAGCAAAAGATGCCCTTTTGGTCAAAATTATATTTTCCGTCAGGATTTCAGACAACTAATACAAGAAACAATGAAGCAGTCTATAATGCCTTTGAAAATTATTAAATGGAGTAAAGACAATAAACTATATGGCACCATGACACCATAAATTTTTAAATATCCTCTTCTAGGAAAAATTTGGCTCTAATAGTGGAGTGGCAAACAAGTCGCTGTGATATCAAGCAATTAGTTGGGGAAAGGCCTCAATTTGTTTTCATGTATCATGTCCAGTCTCAGAATATGAAAGTGGACTAACCAATTATGAAAATTTGGCAACAACGAATGTTAAATTGACCGAAGCCTCATGTTTTCTCTTTGTAAATTGATATTTGTAAAAATGAGACGTATACATGAAAGATAATAACGAAGAACTGTAAGAAAACAATGTGGAGTTATGAAAGCCAACCGTAGGAATTCTGACAATAAAAAAAGGGACTAAAATAGTTGCTATATCTAACCAAAGCTGTCCTTTTACGAATCCAACAACCAATTATATTTAAAATAGGTATACATGGTGTACAAATGCCAAAAACTATATCAGATCACTTTTGTTACCTTCCCAAATAGATAGAGGTTCCCCATATTAGCACCATAAAACTCTTGATGAGCATCAAGTATGTAGAAAGGCAGTGACCCATCTGAATCCAAATCAAAATCTGAAATTTCTTCGCTGTTTGAACCATTATTGACTGCCTCAGCAGCACCTCCAGCATCCCCAGTCCCTCCATTCCTGACTGCCTTCCACCCTGCAGTAGCACTAAAAGCCGGATCCTTTTCTTCTTTACTAATCTTCGCATTCAAAGTAAAAACCTCCTTCTTCACCAACGGTTCGGCTTTCGCCTCAACGGCATTCACCAGTTTCTCCTCAACCAAATCCCTCTTGTCTGTAGAATCAGGGGATTGGGGTACTAGAGCCTGACGCATTTCATCATCCAGATTGCCTTTTTCCTTAATTTCTTCGAAATCTTGACCATAATTCAGTACAGAATTACCATTTGAAACAGCCCTATTCTGCTCAGAATCAGCATCTGTGACAACCCTAGGGAGTTGAAGACCACCAAATGGAACTTTCTCACTCTTAATACTCGAAATTTGAGGAAAAGCCCTTGCGCCGGGCGCCGGACCGCCCCGTGCCCTCCTCCGCCTCTCTCTATCCGCCTCGTCCGGCGCGAACTCAGCGATGACGTCATCCACTATGCTCTCGCAAGACAATCCTATGCCCTTCTCGTCCCTATTCCTCTTGAAAACCGAAGATGTGAACATCGACGAGAGCCTCTGCTTTCCCATCATGGCGGCGGCAGCGGAAAGCGAAGCGGAGGCGGCGGAGGGCTTTTTCTCGCGAGCTTCCTTCTTCTCGACCTTCTTCCTCTTCGGCCTCTCCGATTCGCCGTCGGATTCATCGGAAGAGGCTCTGGACCAGTCCTCTTCCTCGCCCTCGTCGCCGTACCCTAGACCGTTGTCGTCGATGATGAAGCCCCGGGTTTCTTCCCGGCGCTTGGCTACCAGGGATTCGTACTCGTCCTCGCCAACAACGTCGTAAATCGGACTCTCCATCTTGATCTGGAACCCTCCGACATCGGATCGGCGGGCGCCGCCGCGGGGGGGCTCTCGGGGGTCTCAGGCGCCCGCGC